>NC_138307.1:40345000-40365000 GCF_965601325.2 Salmo salar
TTGACTCTAGGTTCTGCCTGCCAGGTTTGTCTGTCCTCTCGTTCTTTGACTCTAGGTTCTGCCTGCCAGGTTTGTCTGTCCTCTTGTCTTTCTTTGACGCTAGGCTCTGCCTGCCAGGTTTGTCTGTCCTCTCGTTCTTTGACTCTAGGTTCTGCCTGCCAGGTTTGTCTGTCCTCTCGTTCTTTGACTCTAGGTTCTGCCTGCCAGGTTTGTCTGTCCTCTTGTCGTTCTTTGACTCTAGGTTCTGCCTGCCAGGTTTGTCTGTTCTCTTGTCGTTCTTTGACTCTAGGCTCTGCCTGCCAGGTTCGTCTGTCCTCTCGTTCTTTGACTCTAGGTTCTGCCTGCCAGGTTTGTCTGTCCTCTCGTTCTTTGACTCTAGGTTCTGCCTGCCAGGTTTGTCTGTCCTCTCGTTCTTTGACTCTAGGTTCTGCCTGCCAGGTTTGTCTGTCCTCTCGTTCTTTGACTCTAGGTTCTGCCTGCCAGGTTTGTCTGTCCTCTTGTCGTTCTTTGACTCTAGGTTCTGCCTGCCAGGTTTGTCTGTCCTCTTGTCTTTCTTTGACTCTAGGTTCTGCCTGCCAGGTTTGTCTGTCCTCTCGTTCTTTGACTCTAGGTTCTGCCTGCCAGGTTTGTCTGTCCTCTCGTTCTTTGACTCTAGGCTCTGCCTGCCAGGTTTGTCTGTCCTCTCGTTCTTTGACTCTAGGTTCTGCCTGCCAGGTTTGTCTGTCCTCTCGTTCTTTGACTCTAGGCTCTGCCTGCCAGGTTTGTCTGTCCTCTTGTCTTTCTTTGACTCTAGGCTCTGCCTGCCAGGTTTGTCTGTCCTCTCGTTCTTTGACTGTAGGCTCTGCCTGCCAGGTTTGTCTGTCCTCTTGTCTTTCTTTGACTCTAGGCTCTGCCTGCCAGGTTTGTCTGTCCTCTCGTTCTTTGACTCTAGGTTCTGCCTGCCAGGTTTGTCTGTCCTCTCGTTCTTTGACTCTAGGCTCTGCCTGCCAGGTTTGTCTGTCCTCTTGTCTTTCTTTGACTCTAGGCTCTGCCTGCCAGGTTTGTCTGTCCTCTCGTTCTTTGACTGTAGGCTCTGCCTGCCAGGTTTGTCTGTCCTCTTGTCTTTCTTTGACTCTAGGTTCTGCCTGCCAGGTTTGTCTGTCCTCTCGTTCTTTGACTCTAGGTTCTGCCTGCCAGGTTTGTCTGTCCTCTTGTCTTTCTTTGACGCTAGGCTCTGCCTGCCAGGTTTGTCTGTCCTCTCGTTCTTTGACTCTAGGCTCTGCCTGCCAGGTTTGTCTGTCCTCTTGTCGTTCTTTGATGTGTTGCTAAAACCTCCTGAGGCCATCTGAGGACACTTCAGTTAAACTCCTTCATTCATCCGCCTGTCTTCATCCTCTCTTCTTCTCTACTCTAACCCCCTCCTCTCTCCTTCTCTCCTCTAACCCCCTCCTCTCTTCTTCTCTCCTCTAACCCCCTCCTCTCTCCTCTCTTCTTCTCTCCTCTAACCCCCTCCTCTCTCCTTCTCTCCTCTCTTCTTCTCTCCTCTAACCCCCTCCTCTCTTCTTCTCTCCTCTCTTCTTCTCTCCTCTAACCCCCTCCTCTCTCCTCTCTTCTTCTCTCCTCTAACCCCCTCCTCTCTCCTCTTTCCTTCTCTCCTCTAACCCCCTCCTCTCTCCTCTCTTCTCCTCTCCTCTAGCCCCGTCCTCTCTTCTCCTCTCCTCTAACCCCCTCCTCTCTTCTTCTCTCCTCTAACCCCCTCCTCTCCTCTCTCCTCCTCTCCTCTAACCCCCTCCTCTCTCCTCTCTCCTCCTCTCCTCTAACCCCCTCCCTCTCTCCTCCTCTCCTCTAACCCCTTCCTCTCTCCTCCTCCCTCCAGCTATACTCTGAGAGTGGTGGGTAACGGGATTAAGGCCCAGGCTGCTAATCCGGAGGTTAAAGTGAAGGACGAGGACCCAGTCATCAACCAGATCATTGATAAACTCAAGCACATCAATCAGGTGAGTTTATCCCACCTCCACTCAGACCCAGTTAGACCCAGTTAGACCCAGTCAGACCCAGTCAGACACACTCAGACCCAGTCAGACCCACTCAGACCCAGTCAGACCCTAACCCACCTCCACTCAGACCCAGTCAGACCCTAACCCACCTCCACTCAGACCCAGTCAGACCCAGTCAGACCCAGTCAGACCCTAACCCACCTCCACTCAGACCCAGTCAGACCCAGTCAGACCCTAACCCACCTCCATTCAGACCCAGTCAGACCCTAAACCCTGCTCAGATCCCAGCAGCAGTCTCTCCCAGCTCAGAAGAACGATATAGCCTCCAGACCAGAGATTTGTATAAAATGGCTAGATTATTTCCACTGGGGCAGAGAGTTACCAGGCTAGAGGATCCAAACCAATTCATGTATTTATATGGGTCGAAGATGCCTCCTCAATTTGACCCAAAACACAGACCCTGAACAAATGTACTGTACACAGGAGAGGAGTAATTATGTCAGGTTCAAGTTTAGCTAAAGATTATGACGAATGTAGTTTACTCTTAAAAACAAAACAAAATATTCACAAATATTTTCTTCAAACTATTTTTGGTAGAAATATTTAATTTATATAATACATTAGGATTCTCAACAAACGTTCAGGTTTCTGCTTTTGGGAAGATGAAGGACGCTGTGTGGAATCGTTTAAGGGGAGAGAAAAAAGGCTTGTTGCTTTTTTAACATGGGAACTTTTGAAGTAGCAACTAGGAGAACGAACAAACAAACAAACATCAATTTGTTCGATTACAATCAAAAAGGCGCTGTTTTTCTTTTGATTAGTTTCTATTGAAGAGAAATTAGGTCACGTCCTGTTTCATTACCAGGTAAAGCTATAAATTAGGTCACGTCCTGTTTCATTACCAGGTAAAGCTATAAATTAGGTCACGTCCTGTTTCATTACCAGGTAAAGCTATAAATTAGGTCACGTCCTGTTTCATTACCAGGTAAAGCTATAAATTAGGTCACGTCCTGTTTCATTACCAGGTAAAGCTATAAATTAGGTCACATCCTGTTTCATTACCAGGTAAAGCTATAAATTAGGTCACATCCTGTTTCATTACCAGGTAAAGCTGTAAATTAGGTCACGTCCTGTTTCATTACCAGGTAAAGCTATAAATTAGGTCACATCCTGTTTCATTACCAGGTAAAGCTATAAATTAGGTCACGTCCTGTTTCATTACCATGTAAAGCTATAAATTAGGTCACGTCCTGTTTCATTACCAGGTAAAGCTATAAATTAGGTCACATCCTGTTTCATTACCAGGTAAAGCTGTAAATTAGGTCACGTCCTGTTTCATTACCAGGTAAAGCTATAAATTAGGTCACTTCCTGTTTCATTACCAGGTAAAGCTATAAATTAGGTCACTTCCTGTTTCATTACCAGGTAAAGCTATAAATTAGGTCACGTCCTGTTTCATTACCAGGTAAAGCTATAAATTAGGTCACGTCCTGTTTCATTACCAGGTAAAGCTATAAATTAGGTCACGTCCTGTTTCATTACCAGGTAAAGCTATAAATTAGGTCACATCCTGTTTCATTACCAGGTAAAGCTATAAATTGGGTCACATCCTGTTTCATTACCAGGTAAAGCTATAAATTAGGTCACATCCTGTTTCATTACCAGGTAAAGCTATAAATTAGGTCACATCCTGTTTCATTACCAGGTAAAGCTATAAATTAGGTCACGTCCTGTTTCATTACCAGGTAAAGCTATAAATTAGGTCACGTCCTGTTTCATTACCAGGTAAAGCTATAAATTAGGTCATATCCTGTTTCATTACCAGGTAAAGCTATAAATTAGGTCACGTCCTGTTTCATTACCAGGTAAAGCTATAAATTAGGTCACGTCCTGTTTCATTACCAGGTAAAGCTATAAATTAGGTCACGTCCTGTTTCATTACCAGGTAAAGCTATAAATTAGGTCACGTCCTGTTTCATTACCAGGTAAAGCTATAAATTAGGTCACATCCTGTTTCATTACCAGGTAAAGCTGTAAATTAGGTCACGTCCTGTTTCATTACCAGGTAAAGCTATAAATTAGGTCACATCCTGTTTCATTACCAGGTAAAGCTATAAATTAGGTCACTTCCTGTTTCATTACCAGGTAAAGCTATAAATTAGGTCACTTCCTGTTTCATTACCAGGTAAAGCTATAAATTAGGTCACTTCCTGTTTCATTACCAGGTAAAGCTATAAATTAGGTCACGTCCTGTTTCATTACCAGGTAAAGCTATAAATTAGGTCACGTCCTGTTTCATTACCAGGTAAAGCTATAAATTAGGTCATATCCTGTTTCATTACCATGTAAAGCTATAAATTAGGTCACGTCCTGTTTCATTACCAGGTAAAGCTGTAAATTAGGTCACGTCCTGTTTCATTACCAGGTAAAGCTATAAATTAGGTCACTTCCTGTTTCATTACCAGGTAAAGCTATAAATTAGGTCACGTCCTGTTTCATTACCATGTAAAGCTATAAATTAGGTCACATCCTGTTTCATTACCAGGTAAAGCTATAAATTAGGTCACATCCTGTTTCATTACCAGGTAAAACTATAAATTAGGTCACGTCCTGTTTCATTACCAGGTAAAGCTATAAATTAGGTCACATCCTGTTTCATTACCAGGTAAAGCTATAAATTAGGTCACGTCCTGTTTCATTACCATGTAAAGCTATAAATTAGGTCACGTCCTGTTTCATTACCAGGTAAAGCTATAAATTAGGTCACGTCCTGTTTCATTACCAGGTAAAGCTATAAATTAGGTCACATCCTGTTTCATTACCAGGTAAAGCTATAAATTAGGTCACATCCTGTTTCATTACCATGTAAAGCTATAAATTAGGTCACATCCTGTTTCATTACCAGGTAAAGCTATAAATTAGGTCACGTCCTGTTTCATTACCAGGTAAAGCTATAAATTAGGTCACGTCCTGTTTCATTACCAGGTAAAGCTATAAATTAGGTCACATCCTGTTTCATTACCAGGTAAAGCTATAAATTAGGTCACATCCTGTTTCATTACCAGGTAAAGCTATAAATTAGGTCACATCCTGTTTCATTACCAGGTAAAGCTATAAATTAGGTCACATCCTGTTTCATTACCAGGTAAAGCTATAAATTAGGTCACATCCTGTTTCATTACCAGGTAAAGCTGTTTCAGTGGTTCTCAGTACGTGTCACCAGAGAACTTCAGGGACTAGGGGAATCAATGAATACATATTTACATACACGTGTTTGTGTGTGGAGCCATATGTTTGTGTATGGCACCGTGTGTTTGTGTACGGCACCGTGTGTTTGTGTATGTTTGTGTATGGCACTGTGTGTTTGTGTGTGAAGCCATATGTTTGTGTATGGCACCGTGCGTTTGTGTATGGCACCGTGCGTTTGTGTATGGCACCGTGCGTTTGTGTATGGCACCGTGCGTTTGTGTATGGCACCGTGTGTTTGTGTATGGCACCGTGTGAATGTTGCTGTTCGGGTTTATTGGTTTTATGTGAATGTATAATTGGATAATGGGAACGTATGGGAGGACACAACTCTCCTATAGCCTTGAGATCTCTGGAAAGGTCACAGCCTTCATAATGTCAGCTGTGTTATGTTGAGGATGGACAGTTCTTCATGTCAGCTGTGTTATGATGCCATGTTGAGGATGGACAGTCAGCTGTGTTATGATGCCGTGTTGAGGATGGACAGTTCTTCATGTCAGCTGTGTTATGATGCCGTGTTGAGGATGGACAGTTCTTCATGTCAGCTGTGTTATGATGCCGTGTTGAGGATGAACAGTTCTTCATGTCAGCTGTGTTATGTTGAGGATGGACAGTTCTTCATGTCAGCTGTGTTATGATGCCATGTTGAGGATGAACAGTCAGCTGTGTTATGATGCCCTGTTGAGGATGAACAGTCAGCTGTGTTATGTTGAGGATGGACAGTTCTTCATGTCAGCTGTGTTATGATGCCATGTTGAGGATGAACAGTCAGCTGTGTTATGATGCCCTGTTGAGGATGGACAGTCAGCTGTGTTATGTTGAGGATGGACAGTTCTTCATGTCAGCTGTGTTATGTTGAGGATGAACAGTCAGCTGTGTTATGATGCCATGTTGAGGATGGACAGTTCTTCATGTCAGCTGTGTTATGATGCCGTGTTGAGGATGGACAGTTCTTCATGTCAGCTGTGTTATGATGCCGTGTTGAGGATGAACAGTTCTTCATGTCAGCTGTGTTATGTTGAGGATGGACAGTTCTTCATGTCAGCTGTGTTATGATGCCATGTTGAGGATGAACAGTCAGCTGTGTTATGATGCCCTGTTGAGGATGAACAGTCAGCTGTGTTATGTTGAGGATGGACAGTTCTTCATGTCAGCTGTGTTATGATGCCATGTTGAGGATGAACAGTCAGCTGTGTTATGATGCCCTGTTGAGGATGGACAGTCAGCTGTGTTATGTTGAGGATGGACAGTTCTTCATGTCAGCTGTGTTATGTTGAGGATGGACAGTTCTTCATGTCAGCTGTGTTATGATGCCGTGTTGAGGATGGACAGTTCTTCATGTCAGCTGTGTTATGATGCCATGTTGAGGATGGACAGTTCTTCATGTCAGCTGTGTTATGTTGCCGTGTTGAGGATGGACAGTTCTTCATGTCAGCTGTGTTATGATGCCATGTTGAGGATGGACAGTTCTTCATATCAGCTGTGTTATGTTGAGGATGGACAGTTCTTCATGTCAGCTGTGTTATGATGCCGTGTTGAGGATGGACAGTTCTTCATATCAGCTGTGTTATGATGCCATGTTGAGGATGAACAGTCAGCTGTGTTATGATGCCATGTTGAGGATGGACAGTTCTTCATGTCAGCTGTGTTATGATGCCATGTTGAGGATGAACAGTCAGCTGTGTTATGATGCCATGTTGAGGATGGACAGTTCTTCATGTCAGCTGTGTTATGATGCCATGTTGAGGATGGACAGTTCTTCATGTCAGCTGTGTTATGATGCCGTGTTGAGGATGGACAGTTCTTCATGTCAGCTGTGTTATGATGCCCTGTTGAGGATGAACAGTCAGCTGTGTTATGATGCCCTGTTGAGGATGGACAGTTCTTCATGTCAGCTGTGTTATGATGCCATGTTGAGGATGGACAGTTCTTCATGTCAGCTGTGTTATGATGCCATGTTGAGGATGAACAGTCAGCTGTGTTATGATGCCATGTTGAGGATGAACAGTCAGCTGTGTTATGATGCCATGTTGAGGATGAACAGTCAGCTGTGTTATGATGCCATGTTGAGGATGAACAGTCAGCTGTGTTATGATGCCATGTTGAGGATGAACAGTCAGCTGTGTTATGATGCCATGTTGAGGATGGACAGTTCTTCATGTCAGCTGTGTTATGATGCCATGTTGAGGATGGACAGTTCTTCATGTCAGCTGTGTTATGCTGCCATGTTGAGGATGGACAGTTCTTCATGTCAGCTGTGTTATGTTGCCCTGCTGAAGGTAAACAGTTCTTCATGTCAGCTGTGTTATGATGCCATGTTGAGGATGGACGGTATTGTTTAAGAGAATGTAGAATAAACACATTGACACAGGTTTTACCTCAGACGTGGAGGTAATGTAGCAGACGCTCTTATCCAGAGCGACTTACAGTAGTGAATGCATACATTTCATACATTTTTCTCCGTACTGGTCCCCCCGTTGGGAAATCGAACCCACAACCCTGGCGTTGCAAACACCATGCTCTACCAACTGAGCCACACGGGACTACACCCTCTGCTGTCCCAAATCACACCCTATTCCCTACATAGAGCACTTATTTTGTGTTGTAGTTTACTATTCCGGGAATAGGGTACAGACGAGCCATATAGGCCCTGGTTAAAGGTAGTACACTATGTAGGGAATAGGGCACAACGAGCCATATAGGCCCTGATTAAAGGTAGTGCACTATGTAGGGAATAGGTACACGAGCCATATAGGCCCTGATTAAAAGGTAGTGCACTATGTAGGGAATAGGGTACAGACGAGCCATATAGGCCCTGATTAAAGGTAGTGCACTATGTAGGGAATAGGGCACAACGAGCCATATGGCCCTGATTAAAGGTAGTGCACTATGTAGGGAATAGGGTACAACGAGCCATATAGGCCCTGGTTAAAGGTAGTGCACTATGTAGGGAATAGGGCACAACGAGCCATATAGGCCCTGATTAAAGGTAGTGCACTATGTAGGGAATAGGGTACAACGAGCCATATAGCCCCTGGTTAAAGGTAGTGCACTATGTAGGGAATAGGGTACAACGAGCCATATAGGCCCTGGTTAAAAGGTAGTGCACTATTCCGGGAATAGGGTACAACGAGCCATATAGGCCCTGATTAAAGGTACCGGTACAGAGTCAATGTGGAGGCTATATACAGGGGGTACCGGTACAGAGTCAATGTGGAGGCTATATACAGGGGGTATTCCGGTACAGAGTCAATGTGGAGGCTATATACAGGGGGGTACCGGTACAGAGTCAATGTGGAGGCTATATACAGGGGGTACCGGTACAGAGTCAATGTGGAGGCTATATACAGGGGGTACCGGTACAGAGTCAATGTGGAGGCTATAGACAGGCTATATACAGGGGGTACCGGTACAGAGTCAATGTGGAGGCTATATACAGGGGAGTACCGGTACAGAGTCAATGTGGAGGCTATATACAGGGGGTACCGGTACAGAGTCAATGTGGAGGCTATATACAGGGGGTACCGGTACAGAGTCAATGTGGAGGCTATATACAGGGGGTACCGGTACAGAGTCAATGTGGAGGCTATATACAGGGGGTACCGGTACAGAGTCAATGTGGAGGCTATATACAGGGGGTACCGGTACAGAGTCAATGTGGAGGCTATATACAGGCTATATACAGGGGGTACCGGTACAGAGTCAATGTGGAGGCTATATACAGGGGGTACCGGTACAGAGTCAATGTGGAGGCTATATACAGGGGGTACCGGTACAGAGTCAATGTGGAGGCTATATACAGGGGGTACCGGTACAGAGTCAATGTGGAGGCTATATACAGGGGGTACCGGTACAGAGTCAATGTGGAGGCTATATACAGGGGGTACCGGTACAGAGTCAATGTGGAGGCTATATACAGGGGAGTACCGGTACAGAGTCAATGTGGAGGCTATATACAGGGGGTACCGGTACAGAGTCAATGTGGAGGCTATATACAGGGGGTACCGGTACAGAGTCAATGTGGAGGCTATATACAGGGGGTACCGGTACAGAGTCAATGTGGAGGCTATATACAGGGGGTACCGGTACAGAGTCAATGTGGAGGCTATATACAGGGGGTACCGGTACAGAGTCAATGTGGAGGCTATATACAGGCTATATACAGGGGGTACCGGTACAGAGTCAATGTGGAGGCTATATACAGGGGAGTACCGGTACAGAGTCAATGTGGAGGCTATATACAGGGGGGTACCGGTACAGAGTCAATGTGGAGGCTATATACAGGGGGTACCGGTACAGAGTCAATGTGGAGGCTATATACAGGGGGTACCGGTACAGAGTCAATGTGGAGGCTATATACAGGGGGTACCGGTACAGAGTCAATGTGGAGGCTATATACAGGGGGTACCGGTACAGAGTCAATGTGGAGGCTATATACAGGGGGTACCGGTACAGAGTCAATGTGGAGGCTATATACAGGGGGTACCGGTACAGAGTCAATGTGGAGGCTATATACAGGGGGTATTCCGGTACAGAGTCAATGTGGAGGCTATATACAGGGGGTACCGGTACAGAGTCAATGTGGAGGCTATATACAGGGGGTACCGGTACAGAGTCAATGTGGAGGCTATATACAGGGGGTACCGGTACAGAGTCAATGTGGAGGCTATATACAGGGGGTACCGGTACAGAGTCAATGTGGAGGCTATATACAGGGGGTACCGGTACAGAGTCAATGTGGAGGCTATATACAGGGGGTACCGGTACAGAGTCAATGTGGAGGCTATATACAGGGGGTACCGGTACAGAGTCAATGTGGAGGCTATATACAGGGGGTACCGGTACAGAGTCAATGTGGAGGCTATATACAGGGGGTACCGGTACAGAGTCAATGTGGAGGCTATATACAGGGGGTACCGGTACAGAGTCAATGTGGAGGCTATATACAGGGGGTACCGGTACAGAGTCAATGTGGAGGCTATATACAGCTTATACAGGGGGTACCGGTACAGAGTCAATGTGGAGGCTATATACAGGGGTAGTACCGGTACAGAGTCAATGTGGAGGCTATATACAGGGGGTACCGGTACAGAGTCAATGTGGAGGCTATATACAGGGGGTACCGGTACAGAGTCAATGTGGAGGCTATATACAGGGGGTACCGGTACAGAGTCAATGTGGAGGCTATATACAGGGGGTACCGGTACAGAGTCAATGTGGAGGCTATATACAGGGGGTACCGGTACAGAGTCAATGTGGAGGCTATATACAGGGGGGTACCGGTACAGAGTCAATGTGGAGGCTATATACAGGGGGTACCGGTACAGAGTCAATGTGGAGGCTATATACAGGGGGTATCCGGTACAGAGTCAATGTGGAGGCTATATACAGGGGGTACCGGTACAGAGTCAATGTGGAGGCTATATACAGGGGGTACCGGTACAGAGTCAATGTGGAGGCTATATACAGGGGGGTACCGGTACAGAGTCAATGTGGAGGCTATATACAGGGGGTACCGGTACAGAGTCAATGTGGAGGCTATATACAGGGGGTACCGGTACAGAGTCAATGTGGAGGCTATATACAGGGGGTACCGGTACAGAGTCAATGTGGAGGCTATATACAGGGGGTACCGGTACAGAGTCAATGTGGAGGCTATATACAGGGGGTACCGGTACAGAGTCAATGTGGAGGCTATATACAGGGGTACCGGTACAGAGTCAATGTGGAGGCTATATACAGGGGGTACCGGTACAGAGTCAATGTGGAGGCTATATACAGGGGGTACCGGTACAGAGTCAATGTGGAGGCTATATACAGGGGTACCGGTACAGAGTCAATGTGGAGGCTATATACAGGGGGTACCGGTACAGAGTCAATGTGGAGGCTATATACAGGGGGTACCGGTACAGAGTCAATGTGGAGGCTATATACAGGGGGTACCGGTACAGAGTCAATGTGGAGGCTATATACAGGGGGGTACCGGTACAGAGTCAATGTGGAGGCTATATACAGGGGGTACCGGTACAGAGTCAATGTGGAGGCTATATACAGGGGGGTACCGGTACAGAGTCAATGTGGAGGCTATATACAGGGGGTACCGGTACAGAGTCAATGTGGAGGCTATATACAGGGGGTACCGGTACAGAGTCAATGTGGAGGCTATATACAGGGGGTACCGGTACAGAGTCAATGTGGAGGCTATATACAGGGGGTACCGGTACAGAGTCAATGTGGAGGCTATATACAGGGGGTACCGGTACAGAGTCAATGTGGAGGCTATATACAGGGTGGTACCGGTACAGAGTCAATGTGGAGGCTATATACAGGGGGTACCGGTACAGAGTCAATGTGGAGGCTATATACAGGGGGTACCGGTACAGAGTCAATGTGGAGGCTATATACAGGGGGTACCGGTACAGAGTCAATGTGGAGGCTATATACAGGGGGTACCGGTACAGAGTCAATGTGGAGGCTATATACAGGGGGTACCGGTACAGAGTCAATGTGGAGGCTATATACAGGGGGTACCGGTACAGAGTCAATGTGGAGGCTATATACAGGGGGTACCGGTACAGAGTCAATGTGGAGGCTATATACAGGGGGTACCGGTACAGAGTCAATGTGGAGGCTATATACAGGGGGTACCGGTACAGAGTCAATGTGGAGGCTATATACAGGGGGTACCGGTACAGAGTCAATGTGGAGGCTATATACAGGGTGGTACCGGTACAGAGTCAATGTGGAGGCTATATACAGGGGGTACCGGTACAGAGTCAATGTGGAGGCTATATACAGGGGGTACCGGTACAGAGTCAATGTGGAGGCTATATACAGGGTGGTACCGGTACAGAGTCAATGTGGAGGCTATATACAGGGGGTACCGGTACAGAGTCAATGTGGAGGCTATATACAGGGGGTACCGGTACAGAGTCAATGTGGAGGCTATATACAGGGGGTACCGGTACAGAGTCAATGTGGAGGCTATATACAGGGGGTACCGGTACAGAGTCAATGTGGAGGCTATATACAGGGGGTACCGGTACAGAGTCAATGTGGAGGCTATATACAGGGGGTACCGGTACAGAGTCAATTAGTGGAGGCTATATACAGGGGGTACCGGTACAGAGTCAATGTGGAGGCTATATACAGGGGGTACCGGTACAGAGTCAATGTGGAGGCTATATACAGGGGGTACCGGTACAGAGTCAATGTGGAGGCTATATACAGGGGGTACCGGTACAGAGTCAATGTGGAGGCTATATACAGGGGGTACCGGTACAGAGTCAATGTGGAGGCTATATACAGGGGGTACCGGTACAGAGTCAATGTGGAGGCTATATACAGGGGGGTACCGGTACAGAGTCAATGTGGAGGCTATATACAGGGGGTACCGGTACAGAGTCAATGTGGAGGCTATATACAGGGGGTACCGGTACAGAGTCAATGTGGAGGCTATATACAGGGGGTACCGGTACAGAGTCAATGTGGAGGCTATATACAGGGGGTACCGGTACAGAGTCAATGTGGAGGCTATATACAGGGGGTACCGGTACAGAGTCAATGTGGAGGCTATATACAGGGGGTACCGGTACAGAGTCAATGTGGAGGCTATATACAGGGGGTACCGGTACAGAGTCAATGTGGAGGCTATATACAGGGGGTACCGGTACAGAGTCAATGTGGAGGCTATATACAGGGGGTACCGGTACAGAGTCAATGTGGAGGCTATATACAGGGGGTACCGGTACAGAGTCAATGTGGAGGCTATATACAGGGGGTACCGGTACAGAGTCAATGTGGAGGCTATATACAGGGGGTACCGGTACAGAGTCAATGTGGAGGCTATATACAGGGGGTACCGGTACAGAGTCAATGTGGAGGCTATATACAGGGGGTACCGGTACAGAGTCAATGTGGAGGCTATATACAGGGTGGTACCGGTACAGAGTCAATGTGGAGGCTATATACAGGGGGTACCGGTACAGAGTCAATGTGGAGGCTATATACAGGGGGTACCGGTACAGAGTCAATGTGGAGGCTATATACAGGGGGTACCGGTACAGAGTCAATGTGGAGGCTATATACAGGGGGTACCGGTACAGAGTCAATGTGGAGGCTATATACAGGGGGTACCGGTACAGAGTCAATGTGGAGGCTATATACAGGGGGTACCGGTACAGAGTCAATGTGGAGGCTATATACAGGGGGTACCGGTACAGAGTCAATGTGGAGGCTATATACAGGGGGTACCGGTACAGAGTCAATGTGGAGGCTATATACAGGGGGTACCGGTACAGAGTCAATGTGGAGGCTATATACAGGGGGTACCGGTACAGAGTCAATGTGGAGGCTATATACAGGGGGTACCGGTACAGAGTCAATGTGGAGGCTATATACAGGGGGTACCGGTACAGAGTCAATGTGGAGGCTATATACAGGGGGTACCGGTACAGAGTCAATGTGGAGGCTATATACAGGGGGTACCGGTACAGAGTCAATGTGGAGGCTATATACAGGGGGTACCGGTACAGAGTCAATGTGGAGGCTATATACAGGGGGTACCGGTACAGAGTCAATGTGGAGGCTATATACAGGGGGGTACCGGTACAGAGTCAATGTGGAGGCTATATACAGGGGGTACCGGTACAGAGTCAATGTGGAGGCTATATACAGGGGGTACCGGTACAGAGTCAATGTGGAGGCTATATACAGGGGGTACCGGTACAGAGTCAATGTGGAGGCTATATACAGGGGGTACCGGTACAGAGTCAATGTGGAGGCTATATACAGGGGGTACCGGTACAGAGTCAATGTGGAGGCTATATACAGGGGGTACCGGTACAGAGTCAATGTGGAGGCTATATACAGGGGGTACCGGTACAGAGTCAATGTGGAGGCTATATACAGGGGGTACCGGTACAGAGTCAATGTGGAGGCTATATACAGGGGGGTACCGGTACAGAGTCAATGTGGAGGCTATATACAGGGGGTACCGGTACAGAGTCAATGTGGAGGCTATATACAGGGGGTACCGGTACAGAGTCAATGTGGAGGCTATATACAGGGGGTACCGGTACAGAGTCAATGTGGAGGCTATATACAGGGGGTACCGGTACAGAGTCAATGTGGAGGCTATATACAGGGGGTACCGGTACAGAGTCAATGTGGAGGCTATATACAGGGGGTACCGGTACAGAGTCAATGTGGAGGCTATATACAGGGGGTACCGGTACAGAGTCAATGTGGAGGCTATATACAGGGGGTACCGGTACAGAGTCAATGTGGAGGCTATATACAGGGGGTACCGGTACAGAGTCAATGTGGAGGCTATATACAGGGGGTACCGGTACAGAGTCAATGTGGAGGCTATATACAGGGGGTACCGGTACAGAGTCAATGTGGAGGCTATATACAGGGGGTACCGGTACAGAGTCAATGTGGAGGCTATATACAGGGGGTACCGGTACAGAGTCAATGTGGAGGCTATATACAGGGGGTACCGGTACAGAGTCAATGTGGAGGCTATATACAGGGGGTACCGGTACAGAGTCAATGTGGAGGCTATATACAGGGGGTACGGTACAGAGTCAATGTGGAGGCTATATACAGGGGGTACCGGTACAGAGTCAATGTGGAGGCTATATACAGGGGGTACCGGTACAGAGTCAATGTGGAGGCTATATACAGGGGGTACCGGTACAGAGTCAATGTGGAGGCTATATACAGGGGGTACCGGTACAGAGTCAATGTGGAGGCTATATACAGGGGGTACCGGTACAGAGTCAATGTGGAGGCTATATACAGGGGGTACCGGTACAGAGTCAATGTGGAGGCTATATACAGGGGGTACCGGTACAGAGTCAATGTGGAGGCTATATACAGGGGGGTACCGGTACAGAGTCAATGTGGAGGCTATATACAGGGGGGGTACCGGTACAGAGTCAATGTGGAGGCTATATACAGGGGGTACCGGTACAGAGTCAATGTGGAGGCTATATACAGGGGGTACCGGTACAGAGTCAATGTGGAGGCTATATACAGGGGGTACCGGTACAGAGTCAATGTGGAGGCTATATACAGGGGGGTACCGGTACAGAGTCAATGTGGAGGCTATATACAGGGGGTACCGGTACAGAGTCAATGTGGAGGCTATATACAGGGGGTACCGGTACAGAGTCAATGTGGAGGCTATATACAGGGGGTACCGGTACAGAGTCAATGTGGAGGCTATATACAGGGGGTACCGGTACAGAGTCAATGTGGAGGCTATATACAGGGGGTACCGGTACAGAGTCAATGTGGAGGCTATATACAGGGGGTACCGGTACAGAGTCAATGTGGAGGCTATATACAGGGGGTACCGGTACAGAGTCAATGTGGAGGCTATATACAGGGGGTACCGGTACAGAGTCAATGTGGAGGCTATATACAGGGGGTACCGGTACAGAGTCAATGTGGAGGCTATATACAGGGGGTACCGGTACAGAGTCAATGTGGAGGCTATATACAGGGGGTACCGGTACAGAGTCAATGTGGAGGCTATATACAGGGGTACCGGTACAGAGTCAATGTGGAGGCTATATACAGGGGGTACCGGTACAGAGTCAATGTGGAGGCTATATACAGGGGGGGTACCGGTACAGAGTCAATGTGGAGGCTATATACAGGGGGTACCGGTACAGAGTCAATGTGGAGGCTATATACAGGGGGTACCGGTACAGAGTCAATGTGGAGGCTATATACAGGGGGTACCGGTACAGAGTCAATGTGGAGGCTATATACAGGGGTACCGGTACAGAGTCAATGTGGAGGCTATATACAGGGGGTACCGGTACAGAGTCAATGTGGAGGCTATATACAGGGGGTACCGGTACAGAGTCAATGTGGAGGCTATATACAGGGGGTACCGGTACAGAGTCAATGTGGAGGCTATATACAGGGGGTACCGGTACAGAGTCAATGTG
Organism: Salmo salar; assembly: GCF_965601325.2. NCBI lineage: Eukaryota > Metazoa > Chordata > Actinopteri > Salmoniformes > Salmonidae > Salmo > Salmo salar. The sequence goes on from NC_138307.1 coordinate 40,361,190, forward strand.
GAGGCTATATACAGGGGGTACCGGTACAGAGTCAATGTGGAGGCTATATACAGGGGGTACCGGTACAGAGTCAATGTGGAGGCTATATACAGGGGGTACCGGTACAGAGTCAATGTGGAGGCTATATACAGGGGGTACCGGTACAGAGTCAATGTGGAGGCTATATACAGGGGGTACCGGTACAGAGTCAATGTGGAGGCTATATACAGGGGGTACCGGTACAGAGTCAATGTGGAGGCTATATACAGGGGGTACCGGTACAGAGTCAATGTGGAGGCTATATACAGGGGGTACCGGTACAGAGTCAATGTGGAGGCTATATACAGGGGGTACCGGTACAGAGTCAATGTGGAGGCTATATACAGGGGGTACCGGTACAGAGTCAATGTGGAGGCTATATACAGGGGGTACCGGTACAGAGTCAATGTGGAGGCTATATACAGGGGGTACCGGTACAGAGTCAATGTGGAGGCTATATACAGGGGGGTACCGGTACAGAGTCAATGTGGAGGCTATATACAGGGGGGTACCGGTACAGAGTCAATGTGGAGGCTATATACAGGGGGTACCGGTACAGAGTCAATGTGGAGGCTATATACAGGGGGTACCGGTACAGAGTCAATGTGGAGGCTATATACAGGGGGTACCGGTACAGAGTCAATGTGGAGGCTATATACAGGGGGTACGGTACAGAGTCAATGTGGAGGCTATATACAGGGGGTACCGGTACAGAGTCAATGTGGAGGCTATATACAGGGGGTACCGGTACGGAGTCAATGTGGAGGCTATATACAGGGGGTACCGGTACAGAGTCAATGTGGAGGCTATATACAGGGGGTACCGGTACAGAGTCAATGTGGAGGCTATATACAGGGGGTACCGGTACAGAGTCAATGTGGAGGCTATATACAGGGGGTACCGGTACAGAGTCAATGTGGAGGCTATATACAGGGGGTACCGGTACAGAGTCAATGTGGAGGCTATATACAGGGGGTACCGGTACAGAGTCAATGTGGAGGCTATATACAGGGGGGTACCGGTACAGAGTCAATGTGGAGGCTATATACAGGGGGTACCGGTACAGAGTCAATGTGGAGGCTATATACAGGGGGTACCGGTACAGAGTCAATGTGGAGGCTATATACAGGGGGGTACCGGTACAGAGTCAATGTGGAGGCTATATACAGGGGGTACCGGTACAGAGTCAATGTGGAGGCTATATACAGGGGGGTACCGGTACAGAGTCAATGTGGAGGCTATATACAGGGGGTACCGGTACAGAGTCAATGTGGAGGCTATATACAGGGGGTACCGGTACAGAGTCAATGTGGAGGCTATATACAGGGGGGTACCGGTACAGAGTCAATGTGGAGGCTATATACAGGGGGTACCGGTACAGAGTCAATGTGGAGGCTATATACAGGGGGTACCGGTACAGAGTCAATGTGGAGGCTATATACAGGGGGTACCGGTACAGAGTCAATGTGGAGGCTATATACAGGGGGTACCGGTACAGAGTCAATGTGGAGGCTATATACAAGGGGTACCGGTACAGAGTCAATGTGGAGGCTATATACAGGGGGTACCGGTACAGAGTCAATGTGGAGGCTATATACAGGGGGTACCGGTACAGAGTCAATGTGGAGGCTATATACAGGGGGTACCGGTACAGAGTCAATGTGGAGGCTATATACAGGGGGGTACCGGTACAGAGTCAATGTGGAGGCTATATACAGGGGGTACCGGTACAGAGTCAATGTGGAGGCTATATACAGGGGGTACCGGTACAGAGTCAATGTGGAGGCTATATACAGGGGGTACCGGTACAGAGTCAATGTGGAGGCTATATACAGGGGGTACCGGTACAGAGTCAATGTGGAGGCTATATACAGGGGGTACCGGTACAGAGTCAATGTGGAGGCTATATACAGGGGGTACCGGTACAGAGTCAATGTGGAGGCTATATACAGGGGGTACCGGTACAGAGTCAATGTGGAGGCTATATACAGGGGTACCGGTACAGAGTCAATGTGGAGGCTATATACAGGGGGTACCGATACAGAGTCAATGTGGAGGATATATACAGGGGGTACGGTACAGAGTTAATGTGGAGGCTATATACAGGGGGTACCGGTACAGAGTCAATGTGGAGGCTATATACAGGGGGTACCGGTACAGAGTCAATGTGGAGGCTATATACAGGGAGTACCGGTACAGAGTCAATGTGGAGGCTATATACAGGGGGTACCGGTACAGAGTCAATGTGGAGGCTATATACAGGGGGTACCGGTACAGAGTCAATGTGGAGGCTATATACAGGGAGTACCGGTACAGAGTCAATGTGGAGGCTATATACAGGGGGTACCGGTACAGAGTCAATGTGGAGGCTATATACAGGGGGTACCGGTACAGAGTCAATGTGGAGGCTATATACAGGGGTACCGGTACAGAGTCAATGTGGAGGCTATATACAGGGGGTACCGGTACAGAGTCAATGTGGAGGCTATATACAGGGGGTACCGGTACAGAGTCAATGTGGAGGCTATATACAGGGGGTACCGGTACAGAGTCAATGTGGAGGCTATATACAGGGGGTACCGGTACAGAGTCAATGTGGAGGCTATATACAGGGGGTACCGGTACAGAGTCAATGTGGAGGCTATATACAGGGGGTACCGGTACAGAGTCAATGTGGAGGCTATATACAGGGGGTACCGGTACAGAGTCAATGTGGAGGCTATATACAGGGGGTACCGGTACAGAGTCAATGTGGAGGCTATATACAGGGGGTACCGGTACAGAGTCAATGTGGAGGCTATATACAGGGGGTACCGGTACAGAGTCAATGTGGAGGCTATATACAGGGGGTACCGGTACAGAGTCAATGTGGAGGATATATACAGGGGGTACGGTACAGAGTTAATGTGGAGGCTATATACAGGGGGTACCGGTACAGAGTCAATGTGGAGGCTATATACAGGGGGTACCGGTACAGAGTCAATGTGGAGGCTATATACAGGGAGTACCGGTACAGAGTCAATGTGGAGGCTATATACAGGGGGTACCGGTACAGAGTCAATGTGGAGGCTATATACAGGGGGTACCGGTACAGAGTCAATGTGGAGGCTATATACAGGGGGTACTGGTACAGAGTCAATGTGGAGGCTATATACAGGGGGTACTGGTACAGAGTCAATGTGGAGGCTATATACAGGGGGTACCGGTACAGAGTCAATGTGGAGGCTATATACAGGGGGTACCGGTACAGAGTCAATGTGGAGGCTATATACAGGGGGTACCGGTACAGAGTCAATGTGGAGGCTATATACAGGGGGTACCGGTACAGAGTCAATGTGGAGGCTATATACAGGGGGCCGGTACAGAGTCAATGTGGAGGCTATATACAGGGGGTACCGGTACAGAGTCAATGTGGAGGCTATATACAGGGGGGTACCGGTACAGAGTCAATGTGGATGCTATATACAGGGGGGGTACCGGTACAGAGTCAATGTGGAGGCTATATACAGGGGGTACCGGTACAGAGTCAATGTGGAGGCTATATACAGGGGGTACCGGTACAGAGTCAATGTGGAGGCTATATACAGGGGGTACCGGTACAGAGTCAATGTGGAGGCTATATACAGGGGGGTACCGGTACAGAGTCAATGTGGAGGCTATATACAGGGGGTACCGGTACAGAGTCAATGTGGAGGCTATATACAGGGGGTACCGGTACAGAGTCAATGTGGAGGCTATATACAGGGGGTACCGGTACAGAGTCAATGTGGAGGCTATATACAGGGAGTACCGG
>NC_138307.1:40370000-40430000 GCF_965601325.2 Salmo salar
GCCACGTCCTGACCAAACTACCATAACAATTAACCCTTATACTGGCCAGGACGTGACAGTACCCCCCCCTTAAAGGTGCTAACCCCGGACGTGCCAGTACCCCCCCCCTTAACCTCTGATCTGGAGGACTCAATAAACACGAGGTTTGTTTGTAAATTATGTCTGAGTGTTGGAGTCCGTAAATAAAAAATTTAAATATAAAAATGTGCCGTCTGATTTGCTTAATATAAAGGATTTATACTTTTACTTTGATACTGGTCTAATGTAGTGTACTATATAGGGAATAGGGTTATATAGGGCCCTGGTCTAAAGTAGTGCACTATATATAGGGAATAGGGTTCTATAGGGCCCTGGTCTAAAGTAGTGCACTATATATAGGGAATAGGGTTCTATAGGGCTCTGGTTTAAAGTAGTGCACTATATAGGGAATAGGGTTCTATAGGGCCCTGGTCTAAAGTAGTGCCCTATATATAGGGAATAGGGTTCTATAGGGCTCTGGTTTAAAGTAGTGCACTATATAGGGAATAGGGTTCTATAGGGCCCTGGTCTAAAGTAGTGCACTATATAGGGAATAGGGTTCTATAGGGCTCTGGTCTAAAGTAGTGCACTATATAGGGAATAGGGTTCTATAGGGCCCTGGTCTAAAGTAGTGCACTATATAGGGAATAGGGTTCTATAGGGCCCTGGTCTAAAGTAGTGCACTATCTAGGGAATAGGGTTCTATAGGGCCCTGGTCTAAAGTAGTGTACTATATAGGGAATAGGGTTCTATAGGGCCCTGGTCTAAAGTAGTGCACTATATAGGGAATAGGGTTCTATAGGGCCCTGGTCTAAAGTAGTGTACTATATAGGGAATAGGGTTCTATAGGGCCCTGGTCTAAAGTAGTGCACTATATATATAGTGAATAGGGTTCTATAGGGCCCTGGTCTAAAGTAGTGCACTACATAGGGAATAGGGTGTTGTTTGGGGAGGCAGACTAAGTGTTCAGTCTCTTCCTGTTCCAGCTGCTGCAGGGGAAGTCCATCCCCAAGTTTGGAACGTTGGATCTGATCGAAACAGGAAGCGGCAATGGTGAGGGGCGTGGCTACAGCGGAGACTGTGACGACGAGGATGGGTGTGGCGGATCAGGGGGTGGAGAGGTCAAGAGGAAGGTCGTGACGGCCTCTAAACGTAAGTCGCCTCTGACCTTCGACTACTACAGGTTTCAGCCTCGTTCATTCACTCTGTTTACGGCAGCACGTTAGTTTCCTTCCTCCGTCCTCTGTCTCTCTCTCTCTCTCTGTTTCCTTCCTCACGTCCTCTGTCTGTCTCTCTCTCTCTTAGTTTCCTTCCTCACGTCCTCTGTCTGTCTCTCTCTTAGTTTCCTTCCTTACGTCCTCTGTCTGTCTCTCTCTCTCTTAGTTTCCTTCCTCACGTCCTCTGTCTGTCTCTCTCTTAGTTTCCTTCCTCCGTCCTCTGTCTCTCTCTCTTAGTTTCCTTCCTCACGTCCTCTGTCTGTCTCTCTCTTAGTTTCCTTCCTCACGTCCTCTGTCTGTCTGTCTCTCTCTCTTAGTTTCTTTCCTCACGTCCTCTGTCTCTCTCTTAGTTTCCTTCCTCACGTCCTCTGTCTGTCTCTCTCTCTCTCTTAGTTTCCTTCCTCACGTCCTCTGTCTGTCTCTCTCTCTCTTAGTTTCCTTCCTCACGTCCTCTGTCTGTCTCTCTCTCTCTCTTAGTTTCCTTCCTCACGTCCTCTGTCTGTCTGTCTCTCTCTTAGTTTCCTTCCTCACGTCCTCTGTCTGTCTCTCTCTCTTAGTTTCCTTCCTCACGTCCTCTGTCTGTCTCTCTCTCTCTCTTAGTTTCCTTCCTCACGTCCTCTGTCTCTCTCTCTCTTAGTTTCCTTCCTCACGTCCTCCGTCTGTCTCTCTCTCTCTCTCTTAGTTTCCTTCCTCACGTCCTCTGTCTCTCTCTCTCTCTGTTTCCTTCCTCACGTCCTCTGTCTCTCTCTCTCTCTTAGTTTCCTTCCTCACGTCCTCTGTCTCTCTCTCTTAGTTTCCTTCCTCACGTCCTCCGTCTGTCTCTCTCTCTCTCTCTTAGTTTCCTTCCTCACGTCCTCTGTCTCTCTCTCTCTTAGTTTCCTTCCTCACGTCCTCCGTCTGTCTCTCTCTCTCTCTCTTAGTTTCCTTCCTCACGTCCTCTGTCTCTCTCTCTCTCTGTTTCCTTCCTCACGTCCTCTGTCTCTCTCTCTCTCTTAGTTTCCTTCCTCACGTCCTCTGTCTCTCTCTCTTAGTTTCCTTCCTCACGTCCTCCGTCTGTCTCTCTCTCTCTCTCTTAGTTTCCTTCCTCACGTCCTCTGTCTCTCTCTCTCTTAGTTTCCTTCCTCACGTCCTCTGTCTCTCTCTCTCTTAGTTTCCTTCCTCACGTCCTCTGTCTCTCTCTCTTAGTTTCCTTCCTCACGTCCTCTGTCTGTCTCTCTCTTAGTTTCCTTCCTCACGTCCTCTGTCTCTCTCTCTTAGTTTCCTTCCTCACGTCCTCCGTCTGTCTCTCTCTCTCTGGAAACAACTTAGCCAGCTGCGAAATTGGATGTTACCGATCCATCTGAAGAGTGAGTTTAACCAACTCAGCTTGGTAACACGTCTCACCTGTTGTCCCAGTCTAACACCTGATCTCAGGTCAGATTACAGAAGACCAGTATATAGCATAGGTCAGCTTGGTAACATGTCTAACACCTGATCTCAGGTCAGATTACAGAAGACCGGAATAATAGCATAGGTCAGCTTGGTAACTCTAACACCTGATCTCAGGTCAGATTACAGAAGACCGGAATAATAGCATAGGTCAGCTTGGTAACTCTAACACCTGATCTGAGGTCAGATTACAGAAGACCGGTATAATAGCATAGCTCAGCTTGGTAACTCTAACACCTGATCTGAGGTCAGATTACAGAAGACAACTTGACAGATAGATATCTCAGCCGTCTCAGCTGATCTCAGGTCAGATTACAGAAGACCGTTATAATAGCATAGCTCAGCTTGGTAACTCTAACACCTGATCTCAGGTCAGATTACAGAAGACTGTTATAATAGCGTAGGTAAACTTGACAGATAGATATCTCAGCTGTCTCAGCTGATCTGAGGTCAGATTACAGAAGACCGTTATAATAGCGTAGGTAAACTTGACAGATAGATATCTCAGCTGTCTCAGCTGATCTCAGGTCAGATTACAGAAGACCGTTATAACAGCGTAGCTCTTGTAGCTGTGGAACGATCATTAGAGACGATTTGAAGGCTGAACGTGATTTAACGAGGATCGCTGATGCAGTAAATAATCAGCCGCTTCCCAGCAGTCCGTGGGACAATAATCTCTTTCTCTCTCAGGGAGTATGTCAACATCCGCCCGTCGCTACGATCACACGCTTTGTCGCACTTTGTCGACCTCCGTCCCAAACGGTATCCTATCCTACGTAGTGCCCTACTTTGACCAGGGGCCCGTTGGGGACTCAGCCTCTGGCACACTAAACAGACAAGGCTAGTGGCCTTCCTTCCTCTCTGTCTGTCCTGGTGTATATCTATCTGCCCTGGTGTATATCTATCTGCTCTGGTGTATATCTATCTGTCCTGGTTCACTGTATATCTATCTGCCCTAATGTATATCTATCTGTCATGGTGTATATCTATCTGTCCTGGTGTATATCTATCTGTCCTGGTGTATATCTATCTGTCATGGTGTATATCTATCTGTCCTGGTTCACTGTATATCTATCTGCCCTGGTGTATATCTATCTGTCCTGGTGTATATCTATCTGTCATGGTGTATATCTATCTGGCCTGGTGTATATCTATCTGCCCTGGTGTATATCTATCTGGCCTGGTGTATATCTATCTGCCCTGGTGTATATCTATCTGCCCTGGTGTATATCTATCTGTCATGGTGTATATCTATCTGCCCTGGTGTATATCTATCTGTCATGGTGTATATCTATCTGCCCTGGTGTATATCTATCTGTCATGGTGTATATCTATCTGCCCTGGTGTATATCTATCTGTCCTGGTTCACTGTATATCTATCTGCCCTGGTGTATATCTATCTGCCCTGGTGTATATCTATCTGCCCTGGTGTATATCTATCTGCCCTGGTGTATATCTATCTGCCCTGGTGTTTATCTGTCCTGGTGTATATCTATCAGGCCTGGTTCACTGTATATCTATCTGCCCTGGTGTATATCTATCTGCCCTGGTGTTTATCTATCTGTCCTGGTGTATATCTATCTGCCCTGGTGTATATCTATCTGTCCTGGTGTTTATCTATCTGTCCTGGTGTATATCTATCAGGCCTGGTTCACTGTATATCTATCTGCCCTGGTGTATATCTATCTGCCCTGGTGTTTATCTATCTGTCCTGGTGTATATCTATCTGCCCTGGTGTATATCTATCTGTCCTGGTGTTTATCTATCTGCCCTGGTGTATATCTATCTGCCCTGGTGTATATCTATCTGTCCTGGTTCACTGTATATCTATCTGCCCTGGTGTATATCTATCTGCCCTGGTGTATATCTATCTGCCCTGGTGTTTATCTATCTGTCCTGGTGTATATCTATCTGCCCTGGTGTATATCTATCTGTCCTGGTGTTTATCTATCTGCCCTGGTGTATATCTATCTGCCCTGGTGTATATCTATCTGTCCTGGTTCACTGTATATCTATCTGCCCTGGTGTATATCTATCTGTCCTGGTGTATATCTATCTGTCCTGGTGTATATCTATCTGTCCTGGTGTATATCTATCTGTCCTGGTGTATATCTATCTGTCCTGGTTCACTGTATATCTATCTGCCCTGGTGTATATCTATCTGCCCTGGTGTATATCTATCTGCCCTGGTGTATATCTATCTGTCCTGGTGTATATCTATCTGTCCTGGTGTATATCTATCTGTCCTGGTTCACTGTATATCTATCTGCCCTGGTGTATATCTATCTGCCCTGGTGTATATCTATCTGTCCTGGTGTATATCTATCTGTCCTGGTGTATATCTATCTGTCCTGGTGTATATCTGTCTGTCCTGGTTCACTGTATATCTATCTGCCAGTGTGTATATCTATCTGTCCTGGTGTTTATCTATCTGTCATGGTTCACTGTATATCTATCTGCCAGTGTGTATATCTATCTGTCATGTTGTTTATCTATCTGTCCTAGTTCACTGTATATCTATCTGCCAGTGTGTGTGATGTCTGTCTGTGTGACAGACAGTAGCTTTAATCACATCCCCCCCCCTTCCCCCCCACTCTGATCCCAAACCAATAAGACCTACTGCAGTGTATTCAATCAAACTGTGCTGTGGGGAAAATATGTTACTGTGACAGAAACATGGAAGCGTTAAGGGTTCCTATTGGTTAGGCCGTGTTTCCTGGTTCCTATTGGTTAGGCCGTGTTTCCTGGTTCCTATTGGTTAGGCCTTGTTTCCTGGTTCCTATTGGTTCGGCCGTGTTTCCTGGTTCCTATTGGTTAGGCCGTGTTTCCTGGTTCCTATTGGTTAGGCCGTGTTTCCTGGTTCTATTGGTTAGGCCGTGTTTCCTGGTTCCTATTGGTTCGGCCGTGTTTCCTGGTTCCTATTGGTTAGGCCGTGTTTCCTGGTTCCTATTGGTTAGGCCGTGTTTCCTGGTTCCTATTGGTTCGGCCGTGTTTCCTGGTTCCTATTGGTTAGGCCGTGTTTCCTGGTTCCTATTGGTTAGGCCGTGTTTCCTGGTTCCTATTGGTTAGGCCGTGTTTCCTGGTTCCTATTGGTTAGGCCGTGTTTCCTGGTTCCTATTGGTTAGGCCGTGTTTCCTGGTTCCTATTGGTTCGGCCGTGTTTCCTGGTTCCTATTGGTTAGGCCGTGTTTCCTGGTTCCTATTGGTTCGGCCGTGTTTCCTGGTTCCTATTGGTTCGGCCGTGTTTCCTGGTTCCTATTTGTTAGGCCGTGTTTCCTGGTTCCTATTGGTTCGGCCGTGTTTCCTGGTTCCTATTGGTTCGGCCGTGTTTCCTGGTTCCTATTTGTTAGGCCGTGTTTCCTGGTTCCTATTGGTTAGGCCGTGTTTCCTGGTTCCTATTGGTTAGGCCGTGTTTCCTGGTTCCTATTGGTTAGGCCGTGTTTCCTGGTTCCTATTGGTTCGGCCGTGTTTCCTGGTTCCTATTGGTTAGGCCGTGTTTCCTGGTTCCTATTGGTTAGGCCGTGTTTCCTGGTTCCTATTGGTTAGGCCGTGTTTCCTGGTTCCTATTGGTTAGGCCGTGTTTCCTGGTTCCTATTGGTTAGGCCGTGTTTCCTAGTTCCTATTGGTTAGGCCGTGTTTCCTGGTTCCTATTGGTTAGGCCGTGTTTCCTGGTTCCTATTGGTTAGGCCGTGTTTCCTGGTTCCTATTGGTTCGGCCGTGTTTCCTGGTTCCTATTGGTTCGGCCGTGTTTCCTGGTTCCTATTGGTTAGGCCGTGTTTCCTGGTTCCTATTGGTTAGGCCGTGTTTCCTGGTTCCTATTGGTTAGGCCGTGTTTCCTGGTTCCTATTGGTTAGGCCGTGATTCCTGGTTCCTATTGGTTAGGCCGTGTTTCCTGGTTCCTATTGGTTAGGCCGTGTTTCCTGGTTCCTATTGGTTAGGCCGTGTTTCCTGGTTCTTATTGGTTCGGCCGTGTTTCCTGGTTCCTATTGGTTAGGCCGTGTTTCCTGGTTCCTATTGGTTAGGCCGTGTTTCCTGGTTCCTATTGGTTAGGCCGTGTTTCCTGGTTCCTATTGGTTAGGCCGTGTTTCCTGGTTCCTATTGGTTAGGCCGTGTTTCCTGGTTCCTATTGGTTAGGCCGTGTTTCCTGGTTCCTATTGGTTAGGCCGTGTTTCCTGGTTCCTATTGGTTAGGCCGTGTTTTCTGGTTCCTATTGGTTAGGCCGTGTTTCCTGGTTCCTATTGGTTAGGCCGTGTTTCCTGGTTCCTAGCATTTCACTGTAAGGTCTACCTACACCTGTTGTATTCAGCATTTCACTGTAAGGTCTGCACCTGTTGTATTCAGCATTTCACTGTAAGGTCTACTACACCTGTTGTATTCAGCATTTCACTGTAAGGTCTACACCTGTTGTATTCAGCATTTCACTGTGAGGTCTACTACACCTGTTGTATTCAGCATTTCACTGTAAGGTCTACCTACACCTGTTGTATTCAGCATTTCACTGTAAGGTCTGCACCTGTTGTATTCAGCATTTCACTGTAAGGTCTACTACACCTGTTGTATTCAGCATTTCACTGTAAGGTCTACACCTGTTGTATTCAGCATTTCACTGTGAGGTCTACTACACCTGTTGTATTCAGCATTTCACTGTGAGGTCTACTACACCTGTTGTATTCAGCATTTCACTGTGAGGTCTACTACACCTGTTGTATTCAGCATTTCACTGTGAGGTCTACTACACCTGTTGTATTCAGCATTTCACTGTGAGGTCTACTACACCTGTTGTATTCAGCATTTCACTGTGAGGTCTACTACACCTGTTGTATTCAGCATTTCACTGTAAGGTCTACTACACCTGTTGTATTCAGCATTTCACTGTGAGGTCTACTACACCTGTTGTATTCAGCATTTCACTGTGAGGTCTACTACACCTGTTGTATTCAGCATTTCACTGTAAGGTCTACTACACCTGTTGTATTCAGCATTTCACTGTGAGGTCTACTACACCTGTTGTATTCAGCATTTCACTGTGAGGTCTACTACACCTGTTGTATTCAGCATTTCACTGTGAGGTCTACTACACCTGTTGTATTCAGCATTTCACTGTGAGGTCTACTACACCTGTTGTATTCAGCATTTCACTGTAAGGTCTACTACACCTGTTGTATTCAGCATTTCACTGTAAGGTCTACTACACCTGTTGTATTCAGCATTTCACTGTAAGGTCTACTACACCTGTTGTATTCAGCATTTCACTGTAAGGTCTACACCTGTTGTATTCAGCATTTCACTGTAAGGTCTACTACACCTGTTGTATTCAGCATTTCACTGTGAGGTCTACTACACCTGTTGTATTCAGCATTTCACTGTAAGGTCTACACCTGTTGTATTCAGCATTTCACTGTAAGGTCTACTACACCTGTTGTATTCAGCATTTCACTGTAAGGTCTACACCTGTTGTATTCAGCATTTCACTGTGAGGTCTACTACACCTGTTGTATTCAGCATTTCACTGTGAGGTCTACTACACCTGTTGTATTCAGCATTTCACTGTGAGGTCTACTACACCTGTTGTATTCAGCATTTCCACTGTGAGGTCCTACTACACCTGTTGTATTCAGCATTTCACTGTGAGGTCTACTACACCTGTTGTATTCAGCATTTCACTGTAAGGTCTACTACACCTGTTGTATTCAGCATTTCACTGTAAGGTCTACTACACCTGTTGTATTCAGCATTTCACTGTAAGGTCTACACCTGTTGTATTCAGCATTTCACTGTAAGGTCTACTACACCTGTTGTATTCAGCATTTCACTGTAAGGTCTACACCTGTTGTATTCAGCATTTCACTGTGAGGTCTACTACACCTGTTGTATTCAGCATTTCACTGTGAGGTCTACTACACCTGTTGTATTCGGCATTTCACTGTGAGGTCTACTACACCTGTTGTATTCAGCATTTCACTGTGAGGTCTATTACACCTGTTGTATTCAGCATTTCACTGTGAGGTCTACTACACCTGTTGTATTCAGCATTTCACTGTGAGGTCTACTACACCTGTTGTATTCAGCATTTCACTGTGAGGTCTACTACACCTGTTGTATTCAGCATTTCACTGTAGGTCTACTACACCTGTTGTATTCAGCATTTCACTGTGAGGTCTACTACACCTGTTGTATTCAGCATTTCACTGTGAGGTCTACTACACCTGTTGTATTCAGCATTTCACTGTGAGGTCTACTACACCTATTGTATGCAGCATTTCACTGTGAGGTCTACTACACCTGTTGTATTCAGCATTTCACTGTAAGGTCTACTACACCTGTTGTATTCAGCATTTCACTGTAAGGTCTACTACACCTGTTGTATTCAGCATTTCACTGTAAGGTCTACACCTGTTGTATTCAGCATTTCACTGTGAGGTCTACTACACCTGTTGTATTCAGCATTTCACTGTAAGGTCTACACCTGTTGTATTCAGCATTTCACTGTGAGGTCTACTACACCTGTTGTATTCAGCATTTCACTGTGAGGTCTACTACACCTGTTGTATTCAGCATTTCACTGTGAGGTCTACTACACCTGTTGTATTCAGCATTTCACTGTGAGGTCTACTACACCTGTTGTATTCAGCATTTCACTGTGAGGTCTACTACACCTGTTGTATTCAGCATTTCACTGTGAGGTCTACTACACCTGTTGTATTCAGCATTTCACTGTAAGGTCTACCTACACCTGTTGTATTCAGCATTTCACTGTAAGGTCTGCACCTGTTGTATTCAGCATTTCACTGTAAGGTCTACTACACCTGTTGTATTCAGCATTTCACTGTAAGGTCTACACCTGTTGTATTCAGCATTTCACTGTGAGGTCTACTACACCTGTTGTATTCAGCATTTCACTGTAAGGTCTACCTACACCTGTTGTATTCAGCATTTCACTGTAAGGTCTGCACCTGTTGTATTCAGCATTTCACTGTAAGGTCTACTACACCTGTTGTATTCAGCATTTCACTGTAAGGTCTACACCTGTTGTATTCAGCATTTCACTGTGAGGTCTACTACACCTGTTGTATTCAGCATTTCACTGTGAGGTCTACTACACCTGTTGTATTCAGCATTTCACTGTGAGGTCTACTACACCTGTTGTATTCAGCATTTCACTGTGAGGTCTACTACACCTGTTGTATTCAGCATTTCACTGTGAGGTCTACTACACCTGTTGTATTCAGCATTTCACTGTGAGGTCTACTACACCTGTTGTATTCAGCATTTCACTGTAAGGTCTACTACACCTGTTGTATTCAGCATTTCACTGTGAGGTCTACTACACCTGTTGTATTCAGCATTTCACTGTGAGGTCTACTACACCTGTTGTATTCAGCATTTCACTGTAAGGTCTACTACACCTGTTGTATTCAGCATTTCACTGTGAGGTCTACTACACCTGTTGTATTCAGCATTTCACTGTGAGGTCTACTACACCTGTTGTATTCAGCATTTCACTGTGAGGTCTACTACACCTGTTGTATTCAGCATTTCACTGTGAGGTCTACTACACCTGTTGTATTCAGCATTTCACTGTAAGGTCTACTACACCTGTTGTATTCAGCATTTCACTGTAAGGTCTACTACACCTGTTGTATTCAGCATTTCACTGTAAGGTCTACTACACCTGTTGTATTCAGCATTTCACTGTAAGGTCTACACCTGTTGTATTCAGCATTTCACTGTAGGTCTACTACACCTGTTGTATTCAGCATTTCACTGTGAGGTCTACTACACCTGTTGTATTCAGCATTTCACTGTGAGGTCTACTACACCTGTTGTATTCAGCATTTCACTGTGAGGTCTACTACACCTGTTGTATTCAGCATTTCACTGTGAGGTCTACTACACCTGTTGTATTCAGCATTTCACTGTGAGGTCTACTACACCTGTTGTATTCAGCATTTCACTGTGAGGTCTACTACACCTGTTGTATTCAGCATTTCACTGTAAGGTCTACTACACCTGTTGTATTCAGCATTTCACTGTAAGGTCTGCACCTGTTGTATTCAGCATTTCACTGTAAGGTCTACTACACCTGTTGTATTCAGCATTTCACTGTAAGGTCTACACCTGTTGTATTCAGCATTTCACTGTGAGGTCTACTACACCTGTTGTATTCAGCATTTCACTGTGAGGTCTACTACACCTGTTGTATTCAGCATTTCACTGTGAGGTCTACTACACCTGTTGTATTCAGCATTTCACTGTGAGGTCTACTACACCTGTTGTATTCAGCATTTCACTGTGAGGTCTACTACACCTGTTGTATTCAGCATTTCACTGTGAGGTCTACTACACCTGTTGTATTCAGCATTTCACTGTAAGGTCTACTACACCTGTTGTATTCAGCATTTCACTGTGAGGTCTACTACACCTGTTGTATTCAGCATTTCACTGTGAGGTCTACTACACCTGTTGTATTCAGCATTTCACTGTGAGGTCTACTACACCTGTTGTATTCAGCATTTCACTGTGAGGTCTACTACACCTGTTGTATTCAGCATTTCACTGTAAGGTCTACTACACCTGTTGTATTCAGCATTTCACTGTGAGGTCTACTACACCTGTTGTATTCAGCATTTCACTGTGAGGTCTACTACACCTGTTGTATTCAGCATTTCACTGTGAGGTCTACTATACCTATTGTATGCAGCATTTCACTGTGAGGTCTACTACACCTGTTGTATTCTGCATTTCACTGTAAGGTCTACTACACCTGTTGTATTCAGCATTTCACTGTAAGGTCTACTACACCTGTTGTATTCAGCATTTCACTGTAAGGTCTACACCTGTTGTATTCAGCATTTCACTGTAAGGTCTACTACACCTGTTGTATTCAGCATTTCACTGTAAGGTCTACACCTGTTGTATTCAGCATTTCACTGTGAGGTCTACTACACCTGTTGTATTCAGCATTTCACTGTGAGGTCTACTACACCTGTTGTATTCAGCATTTCACTGTGAGGTCTACTACACCTGTTGTATTCAGCATTTCACTGTGAGGTCTACTACACCTGTTGTATTCAGCATTTCACTGTGAGGTCTACTACACCTGTTGTATTCAGCATTTCACTGTGAGGTCTACTACACCTGTTGTATTCAGCATTTCACTGTAAGGTCTACCTACACCTGTTGTATTCAGCATTTCACTGTAAGGTCTGCACCTGTTGTATTCAGCATTTCACTGTAAGGTCTACTACACCTGTTGTATTCAGCATTTCACTGTAAGGTCTACACCTGTTGTATTCAGCATTTCACTGTGAGGTCTACTACACCTGTTGTATTCAGCATTTCACTGTAAGGTCTACCTACACCTGTTGTATTCAGCATTTCACTGTAAGGTCTGCACCTGTTGTATTCAGCATTTCACTGTAAGGTCTACTACACCTGTTGTATTCAGCATTTCACTGTAAGGTCTACACCTGTTGTATTCAGCATTTCACTGTGAGGTCTACTACACCTGTTGTATTCAGCATTTCACTGTGAGGTCTACTACACCTGTTGTATTCAGCATTTCACTGTGAGGTCTACTACACCTGTTGTATTCAGCATTTCACTGTGAGGTCTACTACACCTGTTGTATTCAGCATTTCACTGTGAGGTCTACTACACCTGTTGTATTCAGCATTTCACTGTGAGGTCTACTACACCTGTTGTATTCAGCATTTCACTGTAAGGTCTACTACACCTGTTGTATTCAGCATTTCACTGTGAGGTCTACTACACCTGTTGTATTCAGCATTTCACTGTGAGGTCTACTACACCTGTTGTATTCAGCATTTCACTGTAAGGTCTACTACACCTGTTGTATTCAGCATTTCACTGTGAGGTCTACTACACCTGTTGTATTCAGCATTTCACTGTGAGGTCTACTACACCTGTTGTATTCAGCATTTCACTGTGAGGTCTACTACACCTGTTGTATTCAGCATTTCACTGTGAGGTCTACTACACCTGTTGTATTCAGCATTTCACTGTAAGGTCTACTACACCTGTTGTATTCAGCATTTCACTGTAAGGTCTACTACACCTGTTGTATTCAGCATTTCACTGTAAGGTCTACTACACCTGTTGTATTCAGCATTTCACTGTAAGGTCTACACCTGTTGTATTCAGCATTTCACTGTAAGGTCTACTACACCTGTTGTATTCAGCATTTCACTGTGAGGTCTACTACACCTGTTGTATTCAGCATTTCACTGTGAGGTCTACTACACCTGTTGTATTCAGCATTTCACTGTGAGGTCTACTACACCTGTTGTATTCAGCATTTCACTGTGAGGTCTACTACACCTGTTGTATTCAGCATTTCACTGTGAGGTCTACTACACCTGTTGTATTCAGCATTTCACTGTGAGGTCTACTACACCTGTTGTATTCAGCATTTCACTGTAAGGTCTACTACACCTGTTGTATTCAGCATTTCACTGTAAGGTCTGCACCTGTTGTATTCAGCATTTCACTGTAAGGTCTACTACACCTGTTGTATTCAGCATTTCACTGTAAGGTCTACACCTGTTGTATTCAGCATTTCACTGTGAGGTCTACTACACCTGTTGTATTCAGCATTTCACTGTGAGGTCTACTACACCTGTTGTATTCAGCATTTCACTGTGAGGTCTACTACACCTGTTGTATTCAGCATTTCACTGTGAGGTCTACTACACCTGTTGTATTCAGCATTTCACTGTGAGGTCTACTACACCTGTTGTAT
This sequence comes from Salmo salar, assembly GCF_965601325.2. NCBI lineage: Eukaryota > Metazoa > Chordata > Actinopteri > Salmoniformes > Salmonidae > Salmo > Salmo salar. Next base: position 40,383,425 of record NC_138307.1, read on the forward strand.
TCAGCATTTCACTGTGAGGTCTACTACACCTGTTGTATTCAGCATTTCACTGTAAGGTCTACTACACCTGTTGTATTCAGCATTTCACTGTGAGGTCTACTACACCTGTTGTATTCAGCATTTCACTGTGAGGTCTACTACACCTGTTGTATTCAGCATTTCACTGTGAGGTCTACTACACCTGTTGTATTCAGCATTTCACTGTGAGGTCTACTACACCTGTTGTATTCAGCATTTCACTGTAAGGTCTACTACACCTGTTGTATTCAGCATTTCACTGTGAGGTCTACTACACCTGTTGTATTCAGCATTTCACTGTGAGGTCTACTACACCTGTTGTATTCAGCATTTCCCTGTAAGGTCTACTACACCTGTTGTATTCAGCATGTCACTGTGAGGTCTACTACACCTGTTGTATTCAGCATTTCCCTGTAAGGTCTACTACACCTGTTGTATTCAGCATGTCACTGTGAGGTCTACTACACCTGTTGTATTCAGCATTTCACTGTGAGGTCTACTACACCTGTTGTATTCAGCATTTCACTGTGAGGTCTACTACACCTGTTGTATTCAGCATTTCACTGTGAGGTCTACTACACCTGTTGTATTCAGCATTTCACTGTAAGGTCTACTACACCTGTTGTATTCAGCATTTCACTGTGAGGTCTACTACACCTGTTGTATTCAGCATTTCACTGTGAGGTCTACTACACCTGTTGTATTCAGCATTTCCCTGTAAGGTCTACTACACCTGCTGTATTCAGCATTTCACTGTGAGGTCTACTACACCTGTTGTATTCAGCATTTCACTGTGAGGTCTACTACACCTGTTGTATTCAGCATTTCACTGTGAGGTCTACTACACCTGTTGTATTCAGCATTTCACTGTGAGGTCTACTACACCTGTTGTATTCAGCATTTCACTGTGAGGTCTACTACACCTGTTGTATTCAGCATTTCACTGTGAGGTCTACTACACCTGTTGTATTCAGGATTTCACTGTAAGGTCTACTACACCTGTTGTATTCAGGATTTCACTGTGAGGTCTACTACACCTGTTGTATTCAGCATTTCACTGTGAGGTCTACTACACCTGTTGTATTCAGCATTTCACTGTGAGGTCTACTACACCTGTTGTATTCAGCATTTCACTGTGAGGTCTACTACACCTGTTGTATTCAGCATTTCACTGTGAGGTCTACCTACACCTGTTGTATTCAGCATTTCACTGTGAGGTCTACTACACCTGTTGTATTCAGCATTTCACTGTAAGGTCTACTACACCTGCTGTATTCAGCATTTCACAGTAAGGTCTACTACACCTGTTGTATTCAGCATTTCACTGTGAGGTCTACTACACCTGTTGTATTCAGCATTTCACTGTAAGGTCTACACCTGTTGTATTCAGCATTTCACTGTAAGGTCTACCTACACCTGTTTTATTCGGCATTTCCCTGTAAGGTCTACTACACCTGTTGTATTCAGCATTTCACTGTGAGGTCTACTACACCTGTTGTATTCAGCATTTCACTGTGAGGTCTACTACACCTGTTGTATTCAGCATTTCACTGTGAGGTCTACTACACCTGTTGTATTCAGCATTTCACTGTAAGGTCTACCTACACCTGTTGTATTCGGCATTTCACTGTGAGGTCTACTACACCTGTTGTATTCAGCATTTCACTGTGAGGTCTACTACACCTGTTGTATTCAGCATTTCACTGTGAGGTCTACTACACCTGTTGTATTCAGCATTTCACTGTGAGGTGTACTACACCTGTTGTATTCAGCATTTCACTGTGAGGTCTACTACACCTGTTGTATTCAGCATTTCACTGTGAGGTCTACTACACCTGTTGTATTCAGCATTTCACTGTGAGGTCTACTACACCTGTTGTATTCAGCATTTCACTGTGAGGTCTACTACACCTGTTGTATTCAGCATTTCACTGTGAGGTCTACTACACCTGTTGTATTCAGCATTTCACCGCGAGGTCTACTACACCTGTTGTATTCAGCATTTCACTGTGAGGTCTACTACACCTGTTGTATTCAGCATTTCACTGTGAGGTCTACTACACCTGTTGTATTCAGCATTTCACTGTGAGGTCTACTACACCTGTTGTATTCAGCATTTCACTGTGAGGTCTACTACACCTGTTGTATTCAGCATTTCACTGTGAGGTCTACTACACCTGTTGTATTCAGCATTTCACTGTGAGGTCTACTACACCTGTTGTATTCAGCATTTCACTGTGAGGTCTACTACACCTGTTGTATTCAGCATTTCACTGTGAGGTCTACTACACCTGTTGTATTCAGCATTTCACTGTGAGGTCTACTACACCTGTTGTATTCAGCATTTCACTGTGAGGTCTACTACACCTGTTGTATTCAGCATTTCACTGTAAGGTCTACTACACCTGTTGTATTCAGCATTTCACTGTGAGGTCTACTACACCTGTTGTATTCAGCATTTCACTGTGAGGTCTACTACACCTGTTGTATTCAGCATTTCACTGTAAGGTCTACTACACCTGTTGTATTCAGCATTTCACTGTGAGGTCTACTACACCTGTTGTATTCAGCATTTCACTGTGAGGTCTACTACACCTGTTGTATTCAGCATTTCACTGTGAGGTCTACTACACCTGTTGTATTCAGCATTTCACTGTGAGGTCTACTACACCTGTTGTATTCAGCATTTCACTGCGAGGTCTACTACACCTGTTGTATTCAGCAGTTCACTGCGAGGTCTACTACACCTGTTGTATTCAGCATTTCACTGTGAGGTCTACTACACCTGTTGTATTCAGCATTTCACTGTGAGGTCTACTACACCTGTTGTATTCAGCATTTCACTGTGAGGTCTACTACACCTGTTGTATTCAGCATTTCACTGTGAGGTCTACTACACCTGTTGTATTCAGCATTTCACTGTGAGGTCTACTACACCTGTTGTATTCAGCATTTCACTGTGAGGTCTACTACACCTGTTGTATTCAGCATTTCACTGTGAGGTCTACTACACCTGTTGTATTCAGCATTTCACTGTGAGGTCTACTATACCTATTGTATGCAGCATTTCACTGTGAGGTCTACTACACCTGTTGTATTCTGCATTTCACTGTAAGGTCTACTACACCTGTTGTATTCAGCATTTCACTGTAAGGTCTACTACACCTGTTGTATTCAGCATTTCACTGTAAGGTCTACACCTGTTGTATTCAGCATTTCACTGTAAGGTCTACTACACCTGTTGTATTCAGCATTTCACTGTAAGGTCTACACCTGTTGTATTCAGCATTTCACTGTGAGGTCTACTACACCTGTTGTATTCAGCATTTCACTGTGAGGTCTACTACACCTGTTGTATTCAGCATTTCACTGTGAGGTCTACTACACCTGTTGTATTCAGCATTTCACTGTGAGGTCTACTACACCTGTTGTATTCAGCATTTCACTGTGAGGTCTACTACACCTGTTGTATTCAGCATTTCACTGTGAGGTCTACTACACCTGTTGTATTCAGCATTTCACTGTAAGGTCTACCTACACCTGTTGTATTCAGCATTTCACTGTAAGGTCTGCACCTGTTGTATTCAGCATTTCACTGTAAGGTCTACTACACCTGTTGTATTCAGCATTTCACTGTAAGGTCTACACCTGTTGTATTCAGCATTTCACTGTGAGGTCTACTACACCTGTTGTATTCAGCATTTCACTGTAAGGTCTACCTACACCTGTTGTATTCAGCATTTCACTGTAAGGTCTGCACCTGTTGTATTCAGCATTTCACTGTAAGGTCTACTACACCTGTTGTATTCAGCATTTCACTGTAAGGTCTACACCTGTTGTATTCAGCATTTCACTGTGAGGTCTACTACACCTGTTGTATTCAGCATTTCACTGTGAGGTCTACTACACCTGTTGTATTCAGCATTTCACTGTGAGGTCTACTACACCTGTTGTATTCAGCATTTCACTGTGAGGTCTACTACACCTGTTGTATTCAGCATTTCACTGTGAGGTCTACTACACCTGTTGTATTCAGCATTTCACTGTGAGGTCTACTACACCTGTTGTATTCAGCATTTCACTGTAAGGTCTACTACACCTGTTGTATTCAGCATTTCACTGTGAGGTCTACTACACCTGTTGTATTCAGCATTTCACTGTGAGGTCTACTACACCTGTTGTATTCAGCATTTCACTGTAAGGTCTACTACACCTGTTGTATTCAGCATTTCACTGTGAGGTCTACTACACCTGTTGTATTCAGCATTTCACTGTGAGGTCTACTACACCTGTTGTATTCAGCATTTCACTGTGAGGTCTACTACACCTGTTGTATTCAGCATTTCACTGTGAGGTCTACTACACCTGTTGTATTCAGCATTTCACTGTAAGGTCTACTACACCTGTTGTATTCAGCATTTCACTGTAAGGTCTACTACACCTGTTGTATTCAGCATTTCACTGTAAGGTCTACACCTGTTGTATTCAGCATTTCACTGTAAGGTCTACTACACCTGTTGTATTCAGCATTTCACTGTAAGGTCTACACCTGTTGTATTCAGCATTTCACTGTGAGGTCTACTACACCTGTTGTATTCAGCATTTCACTGTGAGGTCTACTACACCTGTTGTATTCAGCATTTCACTGTGAGGTCTACTACACCTGTTGTATTCAGCATTTCACTGTGAGGTCTACTACACCTGTTGTATTCAGCATTTCACTGTGAGGTCTACTACACCTGTTGTATTCAGCATTTCACTGTGAGGTCTACTACACCTGTTGTATTCAGCATTTCACTGTAAGGTCTACTACACCTGTTGTATTCAGCATTTCACTGTAAGGTCTGCACCTGTTGTATTCAGCATTTCACTGTAAGGTCTACTACACCTGTTGTATTCAGCATTTCACTGTAAGGTCTACACCTGTTGTATTCAGCATTTCACTGTGAGGTCTACTACACCTGTTGTATTCAGCATTTCACTGTGAGGTCTACTACACCTGTTGTATTCAGCATTTCACTGTGAGGTCTACTACACCTGTTGTATTCAGCATTTCACTGTGAGGTCTACTACACCTGTTGTATTCAGCATTTCACTGTGAGGTCTACTACACCTGTTGTATTCAGCATTTCACTGTGAGGTCTACTACACCTGTTGTATTCAGCATTTCACTGTAAGGTCTACTACACCTGTTGTATTCAGCATTTCACTGTGAGGTCTACTACACCTGTTGTATTCAGCATTTCACTGTGAGGTCTACTACACCTGTTGTATTCAGCATTTCACTGTGAGGTCTACTACACCTGTTGTATTCAGCATTTCACTGTGAGGTCTACTACACCTGTTGTATTCAGCATTTCACTGTAAGGTCTACTACACCTGTTGTATTCAGCATTTCACTGTGAGGTCTACTACACCTGTTGTATTCAGCATTTCACTGTGAGGTCTACTACACCTGTTGTATTCAGCATTTCCCTGTAAGGTCTACTACACCTGTTGTATTCAGCATGTCACTGTGAGGTCTACTACACCTGTTGTATTCAGCATTTCCCTGTAAGGTCTACTACACCTGTTGTATTCAGCATGTCACTGTGAGGTCTACTACACCTGTTGTATTCAGCATTTCACTGTGAGGTCTACTACACCTGTTGTATTCAGCATTTCACTGTGAGGTCTACTACACCTGTTGTATTCAGCATTTCACTGTGAGGTCTACTACACCTGTTGTATTCAGCATTTCACTGTAAGGTCTACTACACCTGTTGTATTCAGCATTTCACTGTGAGGTCTACTACACCTGTTGTATTCAGCATTTCACTGTGAGGTCTACTACACCTGTTGTATTCAGCATTTCCCTGTAAGGTCTACTACACCTGCTGTATTCAGCATTTCACTGTGAGGTCTACTACACCTGTTGTATTCAGCATTTCACTGTGAGGTCTACTACACCTGTTGTATTCAGCATTTCACTGTGAGGTCTACTACACCTGTTGTATTCAGCATTTCACTGTGAGGTCTACTACACCTGTTGTATTCAGCATTTCACTGTGAGGTCTACTACACCTGTTGTATTCAGCATTTCACTGTGAGGTCTACTACACCTGTTGTATTCAGGATTTCACTGTAAGGTCTACTACACCTGTTGTATTCAGGATTTCACTGTGAGGTCTACTACACCTGTTGTATTCAGCATTTCACTGTGAGGTCTACTACACCTGTTGTATTCAGCATTTCACTGTGAGGTCTACTACACCTGTTGTATTCAGCATTTCACTGTGAGGTCTACTACACCTGTTGTATTCAGCATTTCACTGTGAGGTCTACCTACACCTGTTGTATTCAGCATTTCACTGTGAGGTCTACTACACCTGTTGTATTCAGCATTTCACTGTGAGGTCTACTACACCTGCTGTATTCAGCATTTCACAGTAAGGTCTACTACACCTGTTGTATTCAGCATTTCACTGTGAGGTCTACTACACCTGTTGTATTCAGCATTTCACTGTAAGGTCTACACCTGTTGTATTCAGCATTTCACTGTAAGGTCTACCTACACCTGTTTTATTCGGCATTTCCCTGTAAGGTCTACTACACCTGTTGTATTCAGCATTTCACTGTGAGGTCTACTACACCTGTTGTATTCAGCATTTCACTGTGAGGTCTACTACACCTGTTGTATTCAGCATTTCACTGTGAGGTCTACTACACCTGTTGTATTCAGCATTTCACTGTAAGGTCTACCTACACCTGTTGTATTCGGCATTTCACTGTGAGGTCTACTACACCTGTTGTATTCAGCATTTCACTGTGAGGTCTACTACACCTGTTGTATTCAGCATTTCACTGTGAGGTCTACTACACCTGTTGTATTCAGCATTTCACTGTGAGGTGTACTACACCTGTTGTATTCAGCATTTCACTGTGAGGTCTACTACACCTGTTGTATTCAGCATTTCACTGTGAGGTCTACTACACCTGTTGTATTCAGCATTTCACTGTGAGGTCTACTACACCTGTTGTATTCAGCATTTCACTGTGAGGTCTACTACACCTGTTGTATTCAGCATTTCACTGTGAGGTCTACTACACCTGTTGTATTCAGCATTTCACCGCGAGGTCTACTACACCTGTTGTATTCAGCATTTCACTGTGAGGTCTACTACACCTGTTGTATTCAGCATTTCACTGTGAGGTCTACTACACCTGTTGTATTCAGCATTTCACTGTGAGGTCTACTACACCTGTTGGATTCAGCATTTCACTGTGAGGTCTACTACACCTGTTGTATTCAGCATTTCACTGTGAGGTCTACTACACCTGTTGTATTCAGCATTTCACTGTGAGGTCTACTACACCTGTTGTATTCAGCATTTCACTGTGAGGTCTACTACACCTGTTGTATTCAGCATTTCACTGTGAGGTCTACTACACCTGTTGTATTCAGCATTTCACTGTGAGGTCTACTACACCTGTTGTATTCAGCATTTCACTGTAAGGTCTACTACACCTGTTGTATTCAGCATTTCACTGTGAGGTCTACTACACCTGTTGTATTCAGCATTTCACTGTGAGGTCTACTACACCTGTTGTATTCAGCATTTCACTGTAAGGTCTACTACACCTGTTGTATTCAGCATTTCACTGTGAGGTCTACTACACCTGTTGTATTCAGCATTTCACTGTGAGGTCTACTACACCTGTTGTATTCAGCATTTCACTGTGAGGTCTACTACACCTGTTGTATTCAGCATTTCACTGTGAGGTCTACTACACCTGTTGTATTCAGCATTTCACTGCGAGGTCTACTACACCTGTTGTATTCAGCAGTTCACTGCGAGGTCTACTACACCTGTTGTATTCAGCATTTCACTGTGAGGTCTACTACACCTGTTGTATTCAGCATTTCACTGTGAGGTCTACTACACCTGTTGTATTCAGCATTTCACTGTGAGGTCTACTACACCTGTTGTATTCAGCATTTCACTGTGAGGTCTACTACACCTGTTGTATTCAGCATTTCACTGTGAGGTCTACTACACCTGTTGTATTCAGCATTTCACTGTGAGGTCTACTACACCTGTTGTATTCAGCATTTCACTGTGAGGTCTACTACACCTGTTGTATTCAGCATTTCACTGTAAGGTCTACTACACCTGTTGTATTCAGCATTTCACTCTGAGGTCTACTACACCTGTTGTATTCAGCATTTCACTGTGAGGTCTACTACACCTGTTGTATTCAGCATTTCACTGTGAGGTCTACTACACCTGTTGTATTCAGCAGTTCACTGTGAGGTCTACTACACCTGTTGTATTCAGCATTTCACTGTAAGGTCTACTACACCTGTTGTATTCAAAGCCCTATGTTTTTTTCTCCACCTAGTTTACAGCTGTTTACAGCTAGATCTCTCATCCCTCTTCTCCTCTGAGAGTAATTATGGGTATAATAACAGGTCCTGGCACATTGTGTCGCTCTGTTGGGTTTAGCTGACTAATTTGGCTTATATCACAGGCCTCGTTTGTTTGCGGTTACATAATCCTGAAGAATCACACCCCTCACTGAACCAGAACTGATTGTCTTGCTATTTGTTGAACGTTGATGCAGACATTATACTGTTGATACCCTGGGTATACCAAACATTATACTGTTTATACCCTGGGTATACCACACATTATACTGTTGATACCCTGGGTATACCAAACATTATACTGTTTATACCCTGAGTATACCACACATTATACTGTTTATACCCTGAGTATACCAAACATTATACTGTTGATACCCTGGGTATACCAAACATTATACTGTTTATACCCTGGGTATACCAAACATTATACTGTTTATACCCTGAGTATACCACACATTATACTGTTTATACCCTGAGTATTCCAAACATTATACTGTTTATACCCTGAGTATACCCACATTATACTGTTTATACCCTGGGTATACCAAACATTATACTGTTTATACCCTGGGTATACCCACATTATACTGTTTATACCCTGGGTATACCAAACATTATACTGTTTATACCCTGAGTATACCACACATTATACTGTTTATACCCTGAGTATACCACACATTATACTGTTTATACCCTGAGTATACCCACATTATACTGTTGATACCCTGAGTATACCAAACATTATACTGTTTATACCCTGGGTATACCACACATTATACTGTTTATACCCTGAGTATACCAAACAGTATACTGTTTATACCCTGGGTATACCACACATTATACTGTTGATACCCTGAGTATACCACACATTATACTGTTTATACCCTGAGTATACCAAACATTATACTGTTGATACCCTGGGTATACCAAACATTATACTGTTTATACCCTGGGTATACCAAACATTATACTGTTTATACCCTGAGTATACCACACATTATACTGTTTATACCCTGAGTATACCAAACATTATACTGTTTATACCCTGAGTATACCCACATTATACTGTTTATACCCTGGGTATACCAAACATTATACTGTTTATACCCTGGGTATACCCACATTATACTGTTTATACCCTGGGTATACCAAACATTATACTGTTTATACCCTGAGTATACCACACATTATACTGTTTATACCCTGAGTATACCACACATTATACTGTTTATACCCTGAGTATACCCACATTATACTGTTGATACCCCGAGTATACCAAACATTATACTGTTGATACCCTGGGTATACCAAACATTATACTGTTTATACCCTGGGTATACCAAACATTATACTGTTTATACCCTGGGTATACCAAACATTATACTGTTTATACCCTGAGTATACCACACATTATACTGTTTATACCCTGAGTATACCCACATTATACTGTTGATACCCTGAGTATACCAAACATTATACTGTTTATACCCTGGGTATACCACACATTATACTGTTTATACCCTGAGTATACCAAACAGTATACTGTTTATACCCTGGGTATACCACACATTATACTGTTGATACCCTGAGTATACCACATATTATACTGTTGATACCCTGAGTATACCCACATTATACTGTTTATACCCTGGGTATACCAAACATTATACTGTTTATACCCTGAGTATACCACACATTATACTGTTTATACCCTGAGTATACCAAACATTATACTGTTTATACCCTGAGTATACCAAACATTATACTGTTTATACCCTGGGTATACCACACATTATACTGTTTATACCCTGAGTATACCCACATTATACTGTTGATACCCTGAGTATACCAAACATTATACTGTAGTCTACCCTGAGTATACCACACATTATACTGTTGATACCCTGAGTATACCACACATTATACTGTTGATACCCTGAGTATACCAAACATTATACTGTTTATACCCTGAGTATACCACACATTATACTGTTTATACCCTGAGTATACCAAACATTATACTGTTGATACCCTGGGTGTACCACACATTATACTGTTTATACCCTGGGTATACCAAACATTATACTGTTTATACCCTGAGTATACCAAACATTATTCTGTTTATACCCTGAGTATACCCACATTATACTGTTGATACCCTGAGTATACCAAACATTATACTGTTTATACCCTGAGTATACCAAACATTATACTGTTTATACCCTGAGTATACCACACATTATACTGTTTATACCCTGAGTATACCCACATTATACTGTTTATACCCTGAGTATACCACACATTATACTGTTTATACCCTGAGTATACCAAACATTATACTGTTGATACCCTGGGTATACCACACATTATACTGTTTATACCCTGAGTATACCAAACATTATACTGTTGATACCCTGGGTATACCACACATTATACTGTTGATACCCTGAGTATACCACACATTATACTGTTTATACCCTGAGTATACCACACATTATACTGTTGATACCCTGGGTATACCACACATTATACTGTTTATACCCTGAGTATACCAAACATTATACTGTTTATACCCTGAGTATACCAAACATTATACTGTTTATACCCTGAGTATACCACACATTATACTGTTTATACCCTGGGTATACCACACATTATACTGTTTATACCCTGAGTATACCAAACATTATACTCTTTATACCCTGAGTATACCACACATTATACTCTAGTCTACCCTGAGTATACCACACATTATACTCTAGTCTACCCTGAGTATACCACACATTATACTGTTTATACCCTGAGTATACCAAACATTATACTGTTGATACCCTGAGTATACCAAACATTATACTGTTGATACCCTGAGTATACCACACATTATACTGTTGATACCCTGAGTATACCAAACATTATACTGTTTATAACCTGAGTATACCAAACATTATACTGTTTATACCCTGAGTATACCACACATTATACTGTTTATACCCTGAGTATACCCACATTATACTGTTTATACCCTGAGTATACCACACATTATACTGTTTATACCCTGAGTATACCAAACATTATACTGTTGATACCCTGGGTATACCACACATTATACTGTTTATACCCTGAGTATACCAAACATTATACTGTTGATACCCTGGGTATACCACACATTATACTGTTGATACCCTGAGTATACCACACATTATACTGTTTATACCCTGAGTATACCACACATTATACTGTTGATACCCTGGGTATACCACACATTATACTGTTTATACCCTGAGTATACCAAACATTATACTGTTTATACCCTGAGTATACCAAACATTATACTGTTTATACCCTGAGTATACCACACATTATACTGTTTTTACCCTGGGTATACCACACACGTTATACCCTGGCCCCCTTTATACCCTGAGTATACCACACATTATACTGTAGTCTACCCTGAGTATACCACACATTATACTGTTTATACCCTGAGTATACCAAACATTATACTGTTGATACCCTGAGTATACCAAACATTATACTGTTGATACCCTGAGTATACCACACATTATACTGTTGATACCCTGGGTATACCACACATTATACTGTTTATACCCTGGGTATACCACCCATTATACTGTTGATACCCTGGGTATAACACACATTATACTGTTGATACCCTGAGTATACCACACATTATACTGTTGATACCCTGAGTATACCACACATTATACTGTTTATACCACCACACATTATACTGTTTATACCCTGAGTATACCACACATTATACTGTTTATACCCTGAGTATACCCACATTATACTGTTGATACCCTGAGTATACCAAACATTATACTGTTGATACCCTGAGTATACCACACATTATACTTTTTATACCCTGAGTATACCAAACATTATACTGTTTATACCCTGAGTATACTACACATTATACTGTTGATACTCTGAGTATACCGAACATTATACTGTTTATACTCTGAGTATACCGAACATTATACTGTTGATACCCTGGGTATACCACACATTATACTGTTGATACCCTGGGTATACCACATATTATACTGTTTATACCCTGAGTATACCAAACATTATACTGTTGATACCCTGGGTATACCACATATTATACTGTTTATACCCTGAGTATACCGAACATTATACTGTTGATACCCTGAGTATACCACACATTATACTGTTTATACTCTGAGTATACCCACATTATACTGTTTATACCCTGAGTATACCAAACATTATACTGTTGATACCCTGAGTATACCACACATTATACTGTTTATACCCTGAGTATACCACACATTATACTGTTGATACTCTGAGTATACCGACACATTATACTGTTTATACTCTGAGTATACCGAACATTATACTGTTGATACCCTGAGTATACCACATATTATACTGTTTATACCCCTAGATACCTGTGTCTGTTAGCAGTGTTCTGTGTTGTGTGTTCTGTGTTCCACAAGCGGTTGTGATATTTGTTATCCAGATCATGTCGTCTGTCTCCGTCTGTCTCGTGGGAACCCAGTTCGCTGAAGACTGGAGCAGTAGGGACGGCCTGTAAACATTACTCCATATTATTGGACTTGCCTGGTTAAATATAAATATATATATTTTTTTAAAACACCCACAATCCATTTCACACTACCTCCTTGTGGCCCAGATGTAACTGTTTTTATGGAGAATGACTTCCTGCCATTTTTTTTTTTTTAGGACTGTATGGTTTCTATTTAGTGTTTGCTATTCTGTTGGTGAGAATCAAACCTTGGCTCGTCACAGTTTCCTTCAAGGTGTTTTGGATTGGGCTGTTCTGAGCCAAGGGATGAGAGGCAGGGTTGAAGACAGGTTGGCAGTAAAGCCAGCAGCTGTATTCTATTGTGATTCTGTGTCATGCTATGCAGGAGATGCCGAGGCACCATTTGTGTCCCAAATTACACCATATCCTCTGTGCCTAGGGCCGGCAGTAGTGCACGGGTAGGGCTATAGGGCCGGCGGTGCCGGGTGGGTCAGGGCCGGCAAAGTAGTGCACTATAAAGGGAATAGGGTTCTATAGGGCCGGTCTGGTGCCTAAGAGTAGTGCAGGGCCGGCGTAGTGCCTAGGGAATAGGGTTCTATAGGGCCGGTCTGGTGCCGGGGAAGGGCAAGGGCCGGTCAGGTGCACTATATATAGAGAATAGGGTTCTATAGGGCCCTGGTCTAAAGTAGTGCACTATATAGGGAATAGGGTTCTATAGGGCCCTGGTCTAAAGTAATACACTATATATAGGGAATAGGGTTCTATAGGATCCTGGTCTAAAGTAGTGCACTATATAGAGAATAGGGTTCCATTTGGGACACGGTAACAGTGTTTAGGACATCCTCCTCTCCTCTCTGAAGCTCTCTGTTTGGTTATTGGCTGGATAAAGCTCTCTGTTTGGTTATTGGCTGGATAAAGCTCTCTGTTTGGTTATTGGCTGGATAAAGCTCTCTGTTTGGTTATTGGCTGGATAAAGCTCTCTGTTTGGTTATTGGCTGGATAAAGCTCTCTGGTTATTGGCTGGATAAAGCTCTCTGTTTGGTTATTGGCTGGATAAAGCTCTCTGTTTGGTTATTGGCTGGATACAGCTCTCTGTTTGGTTATTGGCTGGATAAAGCTCTCTGGTTATTGGCTGGATAAAGCTCTTTGATTGGTTATTGGCTGGATAAAGCTCTCTGGTTATTGGCTGGATAAAGCTCTCTGTTTGGTTATTGGCTGGATAAAGCTCTCTGATTGGTTATTGGCTGGATAAAGCTCTCTGTTTGGTTATTGGCTGGATAAAGCTCTCTGATTGGTTATTGGCTGGATAAAGCTCTCTGTTTGGTTATTGGCTGGATAAAGCTTTCTGTTTGGTTATTGGCTGGATAAAGCTCTCTGATTGGTTATTGGCTGGATAAAGCTCTGGTTATTGGCTGGATAAAGCTCTCTGTTTGGTTATTGGCCGGATAAAGCTCTCTGATTGGTTATTGGCTGGATAAAGCTCTCTGATTGGTTATTGGCTGGATAAAGCTCTCTGATTGGTTATTGGCTGGATAAAGCTCTCTGTTTGGTTATTGGCTGGATAAAGCTCTCTGTTTGGTTATTGGCTGGATAAAGCTCTCTGGTTATTGGCTGGATAAAGCTCTGTTTGGTTATTGGCTGGATAAAGCTCTCTGTTTGGTTATTGGCTGGTTAAAGCTCTCTGTTTGGTTATTGGCCGGATAAAGCTCTCTGTTTGGTTATTGGCTGGATAAAGCTCTCTGTTTGGTTATTGGCTGGTTAAAGCTCTCTGGTTATTGGCTGGATAAAGCTCTGTTTGGTTATTGGCTGGATAAAGCTCTCTGGTTATTGGCTGGATAAAGCTCTCTGTTTGGTTATTGGCTGGATAAAGCTCTCTGGTTATTGGCTGGATAAAGCTCTCTGGTTATTGGCTGGATAAAGCTCTCTGTTTGGTTATTGGCTGGATAAAGCTCTCTGTTTGGTTATTGGCTGGATAAAGCTCTCTGGTTATTGGCTGGATAAAGCTCTCTGTTTGGTTATTGGCTGGATAAAGCTCTCTGGTTATTGGCTGGATAAAGCTCTCTGTTTGGTTATTGGCTGGATAAAGCTCTCTGTTTGGTTATTGGCTGGATAAAGCTCTCTGATTGGTTATTGGCTGGATAAAGACAGATCTTATGCCTTCCTAGTCTCCCTGCCAAAGACAGGAGGGAAGTAGGGTTAGGATCATTTTAATTTGTGGGGTTTACAGTGATTAGCGAAGGGAACGTGATGGAGATTTTACAGCTATGTGATTCAGTTTTAGACTTGCGTTTTTCTGGATTTTTTTGTTGTTATTCTGTCTCTCACTGTTCAAATAAACCTCCCATTAAAATGATAGACTGATCATTTCTTTGTCAGCGGGCAAACGTACAAAATCAGCAGGGGATCAAATACTTTTCTCTTCTTCCTTCACTGTGTATCCACAGGGGTGTAGTCTGACTGATGTTATGTCCATCACCGTCTCCTAGCAACCCCTCCCTAGCAACCCCACCCTAGCAACCTCTATATCCACAGGGGTGTAGTCTGACTAGTGTTATGTCCGTCACCGTCTCCTAGCAACCCCGCCGTAGCAACAACACCCTAGCAACCCCGCCCTAGCAACCTCACCCTAGTAAACCCATCCTAGCAACCTCACCCTAGCAACTCCACCCTAGCAACCTCACCCTAGTAACCTCTATATCTACTGGGGAGTAGTCTGACTAGTGTTATGTCCATCACCGTCCCCTAGCAACCCCGCCCTAGCAACCCCCTTCCTAGCAACCTCGATATCTACAGGGGAGTAGTCTGACTAGTGTTATGTCCATCACCGTCCCCTAGCAACCCCGCCGTAGCAACAACACCCTAGCAACCCCGCCCTAGCAACCTCACCCTAGTAAACCCATCCTAGCAACCTCATCCTAGCAACCCCACCCTAGCAACCTCACCCTAGTAACCTCTATATCTACAGGGGAGTAGTCTGACTAGTGTTATGTCCATCACCGTCCCCTAGCAACCCCGCCCTAGCAACCCCACCCTAGCAACCTCGATATCTACAGGGGAGTAGTCTGACTAGTGTTATGTCCATCACCGTCCCTAGCAACCCCAACCTAGCAACCCCGCCCTAGCAACCTCTATATCTACAGGGGAGTAGTCTGACTGGTGTTATGTCCATCACCGTCCCCTAGCAACCCCACCATAGCAACCCCACCCTAGCAACCCCACCCTAGCAACCTCTATATCTACAGGGGAGTAGTCTGACTAGTGTTATGTACATCACCGTCCCCTAGCAACCCCACCATAGCAACCCCAACCTAGCCACCCCCCCCTAGCAACCTCTATATCTACAGGGGAGTAGTCTGACTAGTGTTATGTCCATCACCGTCCCCTAGCAACCCCACCCTAGCAACCCCAACCTAGCCACCCCCCCCTAGCAACCTCTATATCTACAGGGGAGTAGTCTGACTAGTGTTATGTCCATCACCGTCCCCTAGTAACCCCGCCCTAGCAACCCCACCCTAGCAACCTCGATATCTACAGGGGAGTAGTCTGACTAGTGTTATGTCCATCACCGCCCCCTAGCAACCCCGCCCTAGCAACCCCACCCTAGCAACCTCGATATCTACAGGGGAGTAGTCTGACTAGTGTTATGTCCATCACCGTCCCCTAGCAACCCCACCCTAGCAACCCCGTCCTAGCAACCCAGCCCTAGCAACCTCTATATCTACAGGGGAGTAGTCTGACTAGTGTTATGTCCATCACCGTCCCCTAGCAACCCCAACCTAGCAACCCCACCCTAGCAACCCCGCCCTAGCAACCTCTATATCTACAGGGGAGTAGTCTGACTAGTGTTATGTCCATCACCGTCCCCTAGCAACCCCAACCTAGCAACCCCGCCCTAGTAACCTCTATATCTACAGGGGAGTAGTCTGACTAGTGTTATGTCCATCACCGTCTCCTAGCAACCCCAACCTAGCAACCCCGCCCTAGCAACCTCTATATCTACAGGGGAGTAGTCTGACTGGTGTTATGTCCATCACCGTCCCCTAGCAATCCCACCCTAGCAACCCCACCCTAGCAACCCCATCCTAGCAACCTTGATATCTACAGGGGAGTAGTCTGACTAGTGTTATGTCCATCACCGTCCCCTAGCAACCCCAACCTAGCAACCCCGCCCTAGTAACCTCTATATCTACAGGGGAGTAGTCCGACTAGTGTTATGTCCATCACCGTCTCCTAGCAACCCCACCCTAGCAACCCCGCCCTAGCAACCTCTATATCTACAGGGGAGTAGTCTGACTAGTGTTATGTCCATCACCGTCTCCTAGCAACCCCACCCTAGCAACCCCGCCCTAGCAACCTCTATATCTACAGGGGAGTAGTCTGACTAGTGTTATGTCCATCACCGTCTCCTAGCAACCCCACCCTAGCAACCCCGCCCTAGCAACCTCTATATCAACAGAGGAGTAGTCTGATCTGCATCTCACCTGACACTGAGGTGAAAAACACATCACTCAGAAATAAGTGTCGGCATCTATTTTCATATTGTTTTAACCATCTGTTTTCCTCTCTATGTGATCTGACATTCCTATTTTACAGCGCCTTCCGAAAGTGTTCATACCCCTTGGCTTATTCCACATTTTGTTTTGTTACAGCCTGATTTCAAAATGGGTTAAATATAATTTTTCTCACCCATCTACACACGATACCCCATCTGACGTAGTGAAAACGTTTTTTTAATTTTTTTATTATGTTTGCAAATGTTTTGAAAATGAATACAAAAATATGTAATTTACATATGTATTCATAACCCTGAGTCAATACTTTGTTGAAGCACCTTTGGCGGCGATTACAGTGTTGAGTCGTCCTTTGATACAGTATGTCTGCATCAGCGTTGAGTCGTCTTTCGATACAGTATGTCTGTATCAACGTTGAGTCGTCTTTCGATACAGTATGTCTGTATCAGCGTTGAGTCGTCTTTCGATACAGTATGTCTGTATCAGCGTTGAGTCGTCTTTCGATACAGTATGTCTGTATCAACGTTGAGTCGTCTTTCGATACAGTATGTCTGTATCAGCGTTGAGTCGTCTTTCGATACAGTATGTCTGTATCAGCGTTGAGTCGTCCTTCGATACAGTATGTCTGCATCAGCGTTGAGTCGTCTTTCGATACAGTATGTCTGTATCAGCGTTGAGTCGTCTTTCGATACAGTATGTCTGTATCAGCGTTGAGTCGTCTTTCGATACAGTATGTCTGCATCAGCGTTGAGTCGTCTTTCGATACATTATGTCTGCATCAGCGTTGAGTCGTCTTTCGATACAGTATGTCTGTATCAGCGTTGAGTCGTCTTTCGATACAGTATGTCTGTATCAGCGTTGAGTCGTCCTTCGATACAGTATGTCTGTATCAACGTTGAGTCGTCTTTCGATACAGTATGTCTGTATCAGCGTTGAGTCGTCTTTCGATACAGTATGTCTGTATCAGCGTTGAGTCGTCCTTCGATACAGTATGTCTGTATCAGCGTTGAGTCGTCTTTCGATACAGTATGTCTGTATCAGCGTTGAGTCGTCTTTCGATACAGTATGTCTGTATCAGCGTTGAGTCGTCTTTCGATACAGTATGTCTGCATCAGCGTTGTCGTCTTTCGATACAGTATGTCTGTATCAGCGTTGAGTCGTCTTTCGATACAGTATGTCTGTATCAGCGTTGAGTCGTCCTTTGATACAGTATGTCTGCATCAGCGTTGAGTCGTCTTTCGATACAGTATGTCTGTATCAGCGTTGAGTCGTCTTTCGATACAGTATGTCTGCATCAGCGTTGAGTCGTCTTTCGATACAGTATGTCTGTATCAGCGTTGAGTCGTCCTTCGATACAGTATGTCTGCATCAGCGTTGAGTCGTCTTTCGATACAGTATGTCTGTATCAGCGTTGAGTCGTCTTTCGATACAGTATGTCTGTATCAGCGTTGAGTCGTCTTTCGATACAGTATGTCTGCATCAGCGTTGAGTCGTCTTTCGATACAGTATGTCTGCATCAACGTTGAGTCGTCTTTCGATACAGTATGTCTGTATCAGCGTTGAGTCGTCTTTCGATACAGTATGTCTGCATCAGCGTTGAGTCGTCTTTCGATACATTATGTCTGCATCAGCGTTGAGTCGTCTTTCGATACAGTATGTCTGCATCAGCGTTGAGTCGTCTTTCGATACAGTATGTCTGCATCAGCGTTGAGTCGTCTTTCGATACAGTATGTCTGCATCAGCGTTGAGTCGTCTTTCGATACAGTATGTCTGCATCAGCGTTGAGTCGTCTTTCGATACAGTATGTCTGCATCAGCGTTGAGTCGTCTTTCGATACATTATGTCTGCATCAGCGTTGAGTCGTCTTTCGATACAGTATGTCTGCATCAGCGTTGAGTCGTCTTTCGATACAGTATGTCTGCATCAGCGTTGAGTCGTCTTTCGATACAGTATGTCTGCATCAGCGTTGAGTCGTCTTTCGATACCGTATGTCTGCATCAGCGTTGAATCGTCTTTCGATACAGTATGTCTGCATCAGCGTTGAGTCGTCTTTCGATACATTATGTCTGCATCAGCGTTGAGTCGTCTTTCGATACAGTATGTCTGTATCAGCGTTGAGTCGTCTTTCGATACAGTATGTCTGCATCAGCGTTGAGTCGTCCTCTGTTACGTTACGTTCTGTTACGATAGAAATCTTCAAGTCTTTCCAAAGATGTTTAACGGGATTCAAATGTTTTGGGCTTTAGCTGGGCCACTCTTTCATATTGTTCTTCTGAAGCCATTCCAGCATTGCTTTGGCTGTATCTTTGCCCCCAGTCTAACATGCTGACCAAACAGGATGTCCGGGTCCCCCCCCCTCCACACCACACCAAACACCATCAGGACACACAGGTTGAAATATCAAAACATTATTGTTACATTATCCTGCTGTATTCATTAGAGCAGAGAGACATCAGCACTGAGCATTATCTAGTCTGGCATCCCTGCTCTATTAGCTAGCTGTATCAGAGTCTGGCATCCCTGCTCTATTAGCTAGCTGTATCAGAGTCTGGCATCCCTACTCTATTAGCTAGCTGTATCAGTCTGGCATCCCTGCTCTATTAGCTAGCTGTATCAGAGTCTGGCATCCCTGCTCTATTAGCTAGCTGTATCAGAGTCTGGCATCCCTGTTCTATTAGCTAGCTGTATCAGTCTGGCATCCCTGCTCTATTAGCTCGCTGTATCAGAGTCTGGCATCCCTGCTCTATTAGCTAGCTGTATCAGAGTCTGGCATCCCTGCTCTATTAGCTAGCTGTATCAGTCTGGCATCCCTGCTCTATTAGCTCGCTGTATCAGAGTCTGGCATCCCTGCTCTATTAGCTAGCTGTATCAGAGTCTGGCATCCCTGCTCTATTAGCTCGCTGTATCAGTCTGGCATCCCTGCTCTATTAGCTAGCTGTATCAGAGTCTGGCATCCCTGCTCTATTAGCTCGCTGTATCAGTCTGGCATCCCTGCTCTATTAGCTAGCCGTATCAGAGTCTGGCATCCCTGCTCTATTAGCTAGCTGTATCAGTCTGACATCCCTGCTCTATTAGCTAGCTGTATCAGTCTGGCATCCCTGCTCTATTAGCTAGCTGTATCAGTCTGGCATCCCTGCTCTATTAGCTAGCTGTATCAGTCTGACATCCCTGCTCTATTAGCTAGCTGTATCAGTCTGGCATCCCTGCTCTATTAGCTAGCTGTATCAGTCTGGCATCCCTGCTCTATTAGCTAGCTGTATCAGTCTGGCATCCCTGCTCTATTAGCTAGCTGTATCAGAGTCTGGCATCCCTGCTCTATTAGCTCGCTGTATCAGTCTGACATCCCTGCTCTATTAGCTAGCTGTATCAGTCTGGCATCCCTGCTCTATTAGCTAGCTGTATCAGTCTGGCATCCCTGCTCTATTAGCTAGCTGTATCAGTCTGGCATCCCTGCTCTATTAGCTAGCTGTATCAGTCTGGCATCCCTGCTCTATTAGCTCGCTGTATCAGTCTGGCATCCCTGCTCTATTAGCTAGCTGTATCAGAGTCTGGCATCCCTGTTCCATTAGCTAGCTGTATCAGAGTCTGGCATCCCTGTTCTATTAGCTAGCTGTATGTCTGGCATCCCTGCTCTATTAGCTAGCTGTATCAGTCTGGCATCCCTGCTCTATTAGCTAGCTGTATCAGTCTGGCATCCCTGCTCTATTAGCTCGCTGTATCAGTCTGGCATCCCTGCTCTATTAGCTAGCCTTATCAGTCTGGCATCCCTGCTCTATTAGCTAGCTGTATCAGAGTCTGGCATCCCTGCTCTATTAGCTAGCTGTATCAGTCTGGCATCCCTGCTCTATTAGCTAGCTGTATCAGAGTCTGGCATCCCTACTCTATTAGCTAGCTGTATCAGAGTCTGGCATCCCTGCTCTATTAGCTAGCTGTATCAGAGTCTGGCATCCCTGTTCTATTAGCTCGCTGTATCAGAGTCTGGCATCCCTGCTCTATTAGCTAGCTGTATCAGTCTGGCATCCCTGCTCTATTAGCTCGCTGTATCAGAGTCTGGCATCCCTACTCTATTAGCTAGCTGTATCAGAGTCTGGCATCCCTACTCTATTAGCTAGCTGTATCAGAGTCTGGCATCCCTGCTCTATTAGCTAGCTGTATCAGAGTCTGGCATCCCTGCTCTATTAGCTAGCTGTATCAGAGTCTGGCATCCCTACTCTATTAGCTCGCTGTATCAGAGTCTGGCATCCCTACTCTATTAGCTAGCTGTATCAGTCTGGCATCCCTACTCTATTAGCTAGCTGTATCAGTCTGGCATCCCTGCTCTATTAGCTCGCTGTATCAGAGTCTGGCATCCCTGTTCTATTAGCTCGCTGTATCAGAGTCTGGCATCCCTGCTCTATTAGCTAGCTGTATCAGTCTGGCATCCCTGCTCTATTAGCTCGCTGTATCAGAGTCTGGCATCCCTACTCTATTAGCTAGCTGTATCAGAGTCTGGCATCCCTACTCTATTAGCTAGCTGTATCAGAGTCTGGCATCCCTACTCTATTAGCTAGCTGTATCAGTCTGGCATCCCTGCTCTATTAGCTAGCTGTATCAGTCTGGCATCCCTGCTCTATTAGCTCGCCTTATCAGAGTCTGGCATCCCTGCTCTATTAGCTAGCTGTATCAGTCTGGCATCCCTGCTCTATTAGCTCGCTGTATCAGTCTGGCATCCCTGCTCTATTAGCTAGCTGTATCAGTCTGGCATCCCTGCTCTATTAGCTAGCTGTATCAGAGTCTGGCATCCCTGTTCTATTAGCTAGCTGTATGTCTGGCATCCCTGTTCTATTAGCTCGCTGTATCAGAGTCTGGCATCCCTGTTCTATTAGCTAGCTGTATGTCTGGCATCCCTGCTCTATTAGCTCGCTGTATCAGAGTCTGGCATCCCTGCTCTATTAGCTCGCTGTATCAGAGTCTGGCATCCCTGCTCTATTAGCTAGCTGTATCAGAGTCTGGCATCCCTGTTCTATTAGCTAGCTGTATGTCTGGCATCCCTGCTCTATTAGCTCGCTGTATCAGAGTCTGGCATCCCTGCTCTATTAGCTCGCTGTATCAGAGTCTGGCATCCCTGCTCTATTAGCTAGCTGTATCAGTCTGGCATCCCTGCTCTATTAGCTCGCTGTATCAGAGTCTGGCATCCCTGCTCTATTAGCTAGCTGTATCAGTCTGGCATCCCTGCTCTATTAGCTAGCTGTATCAGAGTCTGGCATCCCTACTCTATTAGCTAGCTGTATCAGAGTCTGGCATCCCTGCTCTATTAGCTCGCTGTATCAGTCTGGCATCCCTGCTCTATTAGCTAGCTGTATCAGAGTCTGGCATCCCTGCTCTATTAGCTAGCTGTATCATTCTGGCATCCCTGCTCTATTAGCTCGCTGTATCAGTCTGGCATCCCTGCTCTATTAGCTAGCTGTATCAGAGTCTGGCATCCCTGCTCTATTAGCTCGCTGTATCAGAGTCTGGCATCCCTGCTCTATTAGCTAGCTGTATCAGAGTCTGGCATCCCTGCTCTATTAGCTAGCTGTATCAGAGTCTGGCATCCCTGCTCTATTAGCTAGCTGTATCAGTCTGGCATCCCTGTTCTATTAGCTCGCTGTATCAGAGTCTGACATCCCTGTTCTATTAGCTAGCTGTATCAGAGTCTGGCATCCCTGCTCTATTAGCTAGCTGTATCAGAGTCTGGCATCCCTGTTCTATTAGCTAGCTGTATCGTCTGGCATCCCTGCTCTATTAGCTCGCTGTATCAGTCTGGCATCCCTGCTCTATTAGCTAGCTGTATCAGAGTCTGGCATCCCTGTTCTATTAGCTAGCTGTATCAGTCTGGCATCCCTGCTCTATTAGCTAGCTGTATCAGTCTGGCATCCCTGCTCTATTAGCTAGCTGTATCAGAGTCTGGCATCCCTGTTCCATTAGCTAGCTGTATCAGAGTCTGGCATCCCTGTTCTATTAGGTAGCTGTATGTCTGGCATCCCTGCTCTATTAGCTCGCTGTATCAGTCTGGCATCCCTGCTCTATTAGCTCGCTGTATCAGTCTGGCATCCCTGCTCTATTAGCTAGCTGTATCAGAGTCTGGCATCCCTGTTCTATTAGCTAGCTGTATCGTCTGGCATCCCTGCTCTATTAGCTAGCTGTATCAGAGTCTGACATCCCTGTTCTATTAGCTAGCTGTATCAGAGTCTGGCATCCCTGCTCTATTAGCTAGCTGTATCAGTCTGGCATCCCTGCTCTATTAGCTAGCTGTATCAGAGTCTGGCATCCCTGCTCTATTAGCTCGCTGTATCAGTCTGACATCCCTGCTCTATTAGCTAGCTGTATCAGAGTCTGGCATCCCTGCTCTATTAGCTCGCCGTATCAGAGTCTGGCATCCCTGCTCTATTAGCTAGCCGTATCTGCAGCTCTTCCTCCATCCCCTTCTTGTCATCTCATGTTAACGGAGGCTGGTAATTATCCAATCACACAGTATTAAGTGTCCTATTTGTGTAAATGAATAGTCATTGATTAGCGAGGGCTGACGTTCGACTTGCTCGCTCTTCACACATTAGTCTGGCATTGATCACTGGCTGCCATTATGGTGTGGCTGTTCCCCTGTCCACCAGCACTCCTAATGAGGACCAGAGGACTGGGACACAGACCCAGAGGACTGGGACACAGACCCAGAGGACCAGAGGACTGGGACCCAGATCGTTTGTTGGTTTCTCCTGATAACTGGGTTGGTTGGAGAACTGTGTTATTCTAGTGGGAGCCGTTCTCTGGATATTGCCATGGATATCATATTAAAGGTTTACAGTATTTAAACATTTACTTATTATATTTTCAGTATCACTTCATTTGTTTAGTTGAATCAAGACATGGATACCATGACTCAACATTCCTACAGCCAACCACGACTCAACATTCCTACAGCCAACCACGACTCAACATTCCTACAGCCAACCCATGACTCAACATTCCTTTAGCCAACCATGACTCAACATTCCTGTAGCCAACCACGACTCAACATTCCTGTAGCCAACCACGACTCAACATTCCTCAAGCCAAGCACGACTCAACATTCCTGTAGCCAACCACGACTCAACATTCCTGTAGCCAACCACGACTCAACATTCCTGTAGCCAACCACAACTCAACATTCCTCTAGCCAACCACGACTCAACATTCCCAAAGCAAACACGACTCAACATTCCTATAGCCAACCACATGACTGTGAATAGATTATTTTTGTATATATTCATGGAATCAGTGTTTATATTCATCGATTCATTGAATCACATTCTGATGTGATCATTATAACCTGGTCGTGACATCATTCAGGAAGACCACTTTACAGACAGGATGTGGTCATTATAATCTGGTCGTGCCTTCATTCAGGAAGACCAGCTTACAGACAGGATGTGATCATTATAATCTGGTCGTGCCTTCATTCAGGAAGACCAGCTTACAGACAGGATGTGATCATTATAACCTGGTCTTGCCATCATTCAGGAAGACCAGCTTACAGACAGGATGTGATCATTATAACCTGGTCGTGCCATCATTCAGGAAGACCAGCTTACAGACAGGATGTGGTCATTATAACCTGGTCGTGACATCATTCAGGAAGTCCAGCTTACAGACAGGATGTGGTCATTATAACCTGGTCGTGCCATCATTCAGGAAGACCAGCTTACAGACAGGCTGTGTGTAGTAGGGGTCCTTATCCAGCTGTGTGTAGTAGGGTCCTTATCCAGCTGTGTGTAGTAGGGTCCTTATCCAGCTGTGTGTAGTAGGGGTCCTTATCCAGCTGTGTGGATTAGGGGTCCTTATCCAGCTGTGTGTAGTAGGGGTCCTTATCCAGCTGTGTGTAGTAGGGGTCCTTATCCAGCTGTGTGTAGTAGGGGTCCTTATCCAGCTGTGTGTAGTAGGGGTCCTTATCCAGCTGTGTGTAGTAGGGGTCCTTATCCAGCTGTGTGTAGTAGGGGTCCTTATCCAGCTGTGTGTAGTAGGGGTCCTTATCCAGCTGTGTGTAGTATGGTCCTTGTCCAGCTGTGTGTAGTAGGGGTCCTTATCCAGCTGTGTGGATTAGGGTCCTTATCCAGCTGGGGGGAGTAGGGGTCCTTATCCAGCTGGGGGGAGTAGGGGTCCTTATCCAGCTGGGGGAAGTAGGGGTCCTTATCCAGCTGTGTGTAGTAGGTGTCCTTATCCAGCTGTGTGTAGTAGGGGTCCTTATCCAGCTCTGTGTAGTAGGGGTCCTTATCCAGCTGTGTGTAGTAGGGGTCCTTATCCAGCAGTGTGGATTAGGGGGTCCTTATCCAGCTGTGTGTAGTATGGGTCCTTATCCAACTGTGTGGATTAGGGGTCCTTATCCAGCTGTGTGTAGTAGGGTCCTTATCCAGCTGTGTGTAGTAGGGGTCCTTATCCAGCTGTGTGTAGTAGGGGTCCTTATCCAGCTGTGTGGATTAGGGGTCCTTATCCAGCTGTGTGTAGTAGGGGTCCTTATCCAGCTGTGTGGATTAGGGGGTCCTTATCCTGCTGTGTGTAGTAGGGTCCTTATCCAGCTGTGTGTAGTAGGGGTCCTTATCCAGCTGTGTGTAGTAGGGTCCTTATCCAGCTGTGTGTAGTGGCGGTCCTTATCCAGCTGTGTGTAGTAGGGGTCCTTATCCAGCTGTGTGTAGTGGGGTCCTTATCCAGCTGTGTGGATTAGGGGTCCTTATCCAGCTGTGTGTAGTAGGGGTCCTTATCCAGCTGTGTGTAGTGGGGTCCTTATCCAGCTGTGTGGATTAGGGGTCTTATCCAGCTGTGTGTAGTAGGGGTCCTTATCCAGCTGTGTGTAGTAGGGGTCCTTATCCAGCTGTGTGTAGTAGGGGTCCTTATCCAGCTGTGTGTAGTAGGGGTACTTATCCAGCTGTGTATTAGGGGTCCTTATCCAGCTGTGTGTAGTAGGGGTCCTTATCCAGCTGTGTGTACTAGGGGTCCTTATCCAGCTGTGTGTAGTAGGGGTCCTTATCCAGCTGTGTGTAGTAGGGGTACTTATCCAGCTGTGTATTAGGGGTCCTTATCCAGCTGTGTGTAGTAGGGGTCCTTATCCAGCTGTGTGTACTAGGGGTCCTTATCCAGCTGTGTGTAGTAGGGGTCCTTATCCAGCTGTGTGTAGTAGGGGTCCTTATCCAGCTGTGTGGAGTAGGGGTCCTTATCCAGCTGTGTGGAGTAGGGGTCCTTATCCAGCTGTGTGTAGTAGGGTCCTTATCCAGCTGTGTGTAGTAGGGGTCCTTATCCAGCTGTGTGTAGTAGGGGTCCTTATCCAGCTGTGTGTAGTAGGGGTCCTTATCCAGCTGTGTGGAGTAGGGGTCCTTATCCAGCTGTGTGGAGTAGGGGTCCTTATCCAGCTGTGTGGAGTAGGGGTCCTTATCCAGCTGGGGGGAGTAGGGGTCCTTATCCAGCTGGGGGGAGTAGGGGTCCTTATCCAGCTGGGGGAAGTAGGGGTCCTTATCCAGCTGTGTGTAGTAGGGGTCCTTATCCAGCTGTGTGTAGTAGGGGTCTTATCCAGCTGTGTGTAGTAGGGGTCCTTATCCAGCTGTGTGTAGTAGGGTCCTTATCCAGCTGTGTGTAGTAGGGGTCCTTATCCAGCTGGGGGGAGTAGGGGTCCTTATCCAGCTGGGGGGAGTAGGGGTCCTTATCCAGCTGGGGGAAGTAGGGGTCCTTATCCAGCTGTGTGTAGTAGGGGTCCTTATCCAGCTGTGTGTAGTAGGGTCCTTATCCAGCTGTGTGTAGTAGGGTCCTTATCCAGCTGTGTGTAGTAGGGGTCCTTATCCAGCTGTGTGGATTAGGGTCCTTATCCAGCTGTGTGGATTAGGGTCCTTATCCAGCTGGGGGGAGTAGGGGTCCTTATCCAGCTGGGGGGAGTAGGGGTCCTTATCCAGCTGGGGGAAGTAGGGGTCCTTATCCAGCTGTGTGTAGTAGGGGTCCTTATCCAGCTGTGTGTAGTAGGGGTCTTATCCAGCTGTGTGTAGTAGGGGTCTTATCCAGCTGTGTGTAGTATGGGTCCTTATCCAGCTGTGTGTAGTAGGGGTCCTTATCCAGCTGTGTGTAGTAGGGGTCCTTATCCAGCTGTGTGTAGTGGCGGTCCTTATCCAGCTGTGTGTAGTAGGGGTCCTTATCCAGCTGTGTGTAGTGGGGACCTTATCCAGCTGTGTGGATTAGGGGTCCTTATCCAGCTGTGTGTAGTAGGGGTCCTTATCCAGCTGTGTGTAGTGGGGTCCTTATCCAGCTGTGTGTATTAGGGGTCCTTATCCAGCTGTGTGTAGTAGGGGTCCTTATCCAGCTGTGTGTAGTAGGGGTCCTTATCCAGCTGTGTGTAGTAGGGGTCCTTATCCAGCTGTGTGTAGTAGGGGTCCTTATCCAGCTGTGTGTAGTGGCGGTCCTTATCCAGCTGTGTGTAGTAGGGGTCCTTATCCAGCTGTGTGTAGTGGGGACCTTATCCAGCTGTGTGGATTAGGGGTCCTTATCCAGCTGTGTGTAGTAGGGGTCCTTATCCAGCTGTGTGTAGTGGGGTCCTTATCCAGCTGTGTGTATTAGGGGTCTTATCCAGCTGTGTGTAGTAGGGGTCCTTATCCAGCTGTGTGTAGTAGGGGTCCTTATCCAGCTGTGTGTAGTAGGGGTCCTTATCCAGCTGTGTGTAGTAGGGGTACTTATCCAGCTGTGTGTATTAGGGGTCCTTATCCAGCTGTGTGTAGTAGGGGTCCTTATCCAGCTGTGTGTAGTAGGGGTCCTTATCCAGCTGTGTGTAGTAGGGGTCCTTATCCAGCTGTGTGTAGTAGGGGTCCTTATCCAGCTGTGTGTAGTAGGGGTCCTTATCCAGCTGTGTGTAGTAGGGGTCCTTATCCAGCTGTGTGTAGTAGGGGTCCTTATCCAGCTGTGTGTAGTAGGGGTCCTTATCCAGCTGTGTGTAGTAGGGGTCCTTATCCAGCTGTGTGGAGTAGGGGTCCTTATCCAGCTGTGTGGAGTAGGGGTCCTTATCCAGCTTGGGGGAGTAGGGGTCCTTATCCAGCTGGGGGGAGTAGGGGTCCTTATCCAGCTGGGGGAAGTAGGGGTCCTTATCCAGCTGTGTGTAGTAGGGGTCCTTATCCAGCTGTGTGTAGTAGGGTTCTTATCCAGCTGTGTGTAGTAGGGGTCCTTATCCAGCTGTGTTTAGTAGGGTCCTTATCCAGCTGTGTGTAGTAGGGGTCCTTATCCAGCTGTGTGGATTAGGGTCCTTATCCAGCTGTGTGGATTAGGGTCCTTATCCAGCTGGGGGGAGTAGGGGTCCTTATCCAGCTGGGGGAAGTAGGGGTCCTTATCCAGCTGTGTGTAGTAGGGGTCCTTATCCAGCTGTGTGTAGTAGGGGTCCTTATCCAGCTGTGTGTAGTAGGGTCCTTATCCAGCTGTGTGTAGTAGCGGTCCTTATCCAGCTGTGTGGATTAGGGTCCTTATCCAGCTGTGTGGATTAGGGTCCTTATCCAGCTGGGGGGAGTAGGGGTCCTTATCCAGCTGGGGGGAGTAGGGGTCCTTATCCAGCTGGGGGAAGTAGGGGTCCTTATCCAGCTGTGTGTAGTAGGGGTCCTTATCCAGCTGTGTGTAGTAGGGGTCTTATCCAGCTGTGTGTAGTAGGGGTCTTATCCAGCTGTGTGTAGTATGGGTCCTTATCCAGCTGTGTGTAGTAGGGGTCCTTATCCAGCTGTGTGTAGTAGGGGTCCTTATCCAGCTGTGTGTAGTAGGGGTCCTTATCCAGCTGTGTGTAGTAGGGGTCCTTATCCAGCTGTGTGTATTAGGGGTCCTTATCCAGCTGTGTGTAGTAGGGGTCCTTATCCAGCTGTGTGTAGTAGGGGTCCTTATCCAGCTGTGTGTAGTAGGGGTCCTTATCCAGCTGTGTGTAGTAGGGGTCCTTATCCAGCTGTGTGTAGTAGGGGTCCTTATCCAGCTGTGTGTAGTAGGGGTCCTTATCCAGCTGTGTGTAGTAGGGGTCCTTATCCAGCTGTGTGTACTAGGGGTCCTTATCCAGCTGTGTGTAGTAGGGGTCCTTATCCAGCTGTGTGTAGTAGGGGTCCTTATCCAGCTGTGTGTAGTGGGGGTCCTTATCCAGCTGTGTGTAGTAGGGGTCCTTATCCAGCTGTGTGTAGTAGGGTCCTTATCCAGCTGTGTGTAGTAGGGGTCCTTATCCAGCTGTGTGTAGTAGGGGTCCTTATCCAGCTGTGTGGAGTAGGGGTCCTTATCCAGCTGTGTGGAGTAGGGGTCCTTATCCAGCTGTGGGGGAGTAGGGGTCCTTATCCAGCTGGGGGGAGTAGGGGTCCTTATCCAGCTGGGGGAAGTAGGGGTCCTTATCCAGCTGTGTGTAGTAGGGGTCCTTATCCAGCTGTGTGTAGTAGGGGTCTTATCCAGCTGTGTGTAGTAGGGGTCCTTATCCAGCTGTGTGTAGTAGGGTCCTTATCCAGCTGTGTGTAGTAGGGGTCCTTATCCAGCTGTGTGGATTAGGGTCCTTATCCAGCTGTGTGGATTAGGGTCCTTATCCAGCTGGGGGGAGTAGGGGTCCTTATCCAGCTGGGGGAAGTAGGGGTCCTTATCCAGCTGTGTGTAGTAGGGGTCCTTATCCAGCTGTGTGTAGTAGGGGTCCTTATCCAGCTGTGTGTAGTAGGGTCCTTATCCAGCTGTGTGTAGTAGCGGTCCTTATCCAGCTGTGTGGATTAGGGTCCTTATCCAGCTGTGTGGATTAGGGTCCTTATCCAGCTGGGGGGAGTAGGGGTCCTTATCCAGCTGGGGGGAGTAGGGGTCCTTATCCAGCTGGGGGAAGTAGGGGTCCTTATCCAGCTGTGTGTAGTAGGGGTCCTTATCCAGCTGTGTGTAGTAGGGGTCTTATCCAGCTGTGTGTAGTAGGGGTCTTATCCAGCTGTGTGTAGTATGGGTCCTTATCCAGCTGTGTGTAGTAGGGGTCCTTATCCAGCTGTGTGTAGTAGGGGTCCTTATCCAGCTGTGTGTAGTAGGGGTCCTTATCCAGCTGTGTGTAGTAGGGGTCCTTATCCAGCTGTGTGTATTAGGGGTCCTTATCCAGCTGTGTGTAGTAGGGGTCCTTATCCAGCTGTATGTACTAGTGGTCCTTATCCAGCTGTGTGTAGTAGGGGTCCTTATCCAGCTGTGTGTAGTAGGGGTCCTTATCCAGCTGTGTGTAGCAGGGGTCCTTATCCAGCTGTGTGTAGTAGGGTCCTTATCCAGCTGTGGGTAGTAGGGGTCCTTATCCAGCTGTGTGTAGTAGGGTCCTTATCCAGCTGTGTGTTGTAGGGGTCCTTATCCAGCTGTGTGTAGTAGGGGTCCTTATCCAGCTGTGTGTATTAGGGTCCTTATCCAGCTGTGTGTAGTAGGGGTCCTTATCCAGCTGTGTGTAGTAGGGGTCTTATCCAGCTGTGTGTAGTAGGGGTCCTTATCCAGCTGTGTGTAGTGGGGTCCTTATCCAGCTGTGTGTAGTAGGGGTCTTATCCAGCTGTGTGTAGTAGGGGTCTTATCCAGCTGTGTGTAGTAGGGGTCCTTATCCAGCTGTGTGTAGTAGGGGTCCTTATCCAGCTGTGTGTAGTAGGGTCCTTATCCAGCTGTGTAGTGGGGGTCTTACCCAGCTGTGTGTAGTAGGGGTCCTTATCCAGCTGTTTGGAGTAGGGTCCTTATCCAGCTGTGTGTAGTAGGGGTCCTTATCCAGCTGTGTGTAGTAGGGTCCTTATCCAGCTGTGTGTAGTAGGGTCCTTATCCAGCTGTGTGTAGTAGGGGTCCTTATCCTGCTGTGTGTAGTAGGGTCCTTTTCCAGCTGTGTGTAGTAGGGTCCCTATCCAGCTGTGTGTAGTAGGGGTCTTATCCAGCTGTGTGTAGTAGGGGTCCTTATCCATCTGTGTGTAGTAGGGGTCCTTATCCAGCTGTGTGTGGTAAGGGTCCTTATCCAGCTGTGTGTAGTAGGGGTCCTCATCCAGCTGTGTGTAGTAGGGGTCCTCATCCAGCTGTGTGTAGTAGGGTCCTCATCCAGCTGTGTGTAGTAGGGGTCCTCATCCAGCTGTGTGTAGTAGGGGTCCTTATCCAGCTGTGTGTAGTAGGGGTCCTTATCCAGCTGTGTGTAGTAGTGGTCCTTATCCAGCTGTGTGTAGTAGGGGTCCTTATCCAGCTGTGTGTAGTGGGGGGTCCTTATCCAGCTGTGTGTAGTAGGGTCCTCATCCAGCTGTGTTTGTAGTAGGGGTCCTTATCCAGCTGGGGGGAGTAGGGGTCCTTATCCAGCTGTGTGTAGTAGGGGTCCTTATCCAGCTGTGTGTAGTAGGGGTCTTATCCAGCTGTGTGTAGTAGGGGTCCTTATCCAGCTGTGTGTAGTAGGGTCCTTATCCAGCTGTGTGTAGTAGGGGTCCTTATCCAGCTGGGGGGAGTAGGGGTCCTTATCCAGCTGGGGGGAGTAGGGGTCCTTATTCAGCTGGGGGAAGTAGGGGTCCTTATCCAGCTGTGTGTAGTAGGGGTCCTTATCCAGCTGTGTGTAGTAGGGGTCCTTATCCAGCTGTGTGTAGTAGGGTCCTTATCCAGCTGTGTGTAGTAGGGGTCCTTATCCAGCTGTGTGGATTAGGGTCCTTATCCAGCTGTGTGGATTAGGGTCCTTATCCAGCTGGGGGGAGTAGGGGTCCTTATCCAGCTGGGGGGAGTAGGGGTCCTTATCCAGCTGGGGGAAGTAGGGGTCCTTATCCAGCTGTGTGTAGTAGGGGTCCTTATCCAGCTGTGTGTAGTAGGGGTCTTATCCAGCTGTGTGTAGTAGGGGTCTTATCCAGCTGTGTGTAGTATGGGTCCTTATCCAGCTGTGTGTAGTAGGGGTCCTTATCCAGCTGTGTGTAGTAGGGGTCCTTATCCAGCTGTGTGTAGTAGGGTCCTTATCCAGCTGTGTGTAGTAGGGGTCCTTATCCAGCAGTGTGGATTAGGGGGTCCTTATCCAGCTGTGTGTAGTAGGGGTCCTTATCCAACTGTGTGGATTAGGGGTCCTTATCCAGCTGTGTGTAGTAGGGTCCTTATCCAGCTGTGTGTAGTAGGGGTCCTTATCCAGCTGTGTGTAGTAGGGGTCCTTATCCAGCTGTGTGGATTAGGGGTCCTTATCCAGCTGTGTGTAGTAGGGGTCCTTATCCAGCTGTGTGGATTAGGGGTCCTTATCCTGCTGTGTGTAGTAGGGTCCTTATCCAGCTGTGTGTAGTAGGGGTCCTTATCCAGCTGTGTGTAGTAGGGTCCTTATCCAGCTGTGTGTAGTGGCGGTCCTTATCCAGCTGTGTGTAGTAGGGGTCCTTATCCAGCTGTGTGTAGTGGGGTCCTTATCCAGCTGTGTGGATTAGGGGTCCTTATCCAGCTGTGTGTAGTAGGGGTCCTTATCCAGCTGTGTGTAGTGGGGTCCTTATCCAGCTGTGTGGATTAGGGGTCTTATCCAGCTGTGTGTAGTAGGGGTCCTTATCCAGCTGTGTGTAGTAGGGGTCCTTATCCAGCTGTGTGTAGTAGGGGTCCTTATCCAGCTGTGTGTAGTAGGGGTACTTATCCAGCTGTGTGTATTAGGGGTCCTTATCCAGCTGTGTGTAGTAGGGGTCCTTATCCAGCTGTGTGTACTAGGGGTCCTTATCCAGCTGTGTGTAGTAGGGGTCCTTATCCAGCTGTGTGTAGTAGGGGTCCTTATCCAGCTGTGTGGAGTAGGGGTCCTTATCCAGCTGTGTGTAGTAGGGGTCCTTATCCAGCTGTGTGTAGTAGGGTCCTTATCCAGCTGTGTGTAGTAGGGGTCCTTATCCAGCTGTGTGTAGTAGGGGTCCTTATCCAGCTGTGTGGAGTAGGGGTCCTTATCCAGCTGTGTGGAGTAGGGGTCCTTATCCAGCTTGGGGGAGTAGGGGTCCTTATCCAGCTGGGGGGAGTAGGGGTCCTTATCCAGCTGGGGGAAGTAGGGGTCCTTATCCAGCTGTGTGTAGTAGGGGTCCTTATCCAGCTGTGTGTAGTAGGGATCTAATCCAGCTGTGTGTAGTAGGGGTCCTTATCCAGCTGTGTGTAGTAGGGTCCTTATCCAGCTGTGTGTAGTAGGGGTCCTTATCCAGCTGTGTGGATTAGGGGTCCTTATCCTGCTGTGTGTAGTAGGGTCCTTATCCAGCTGTGTGTAGTAGGGGTCCTTATCCAGCTGTGTGTAGTAGGGTCCTTATCCAGCTGTGTGTAGTAGGGGTCCTTATCCAGCTGTGTGTAGTGGGGTCCTTATCCAGCTGTGTGGATTAGTGGTCCTTATCCAGCTGTGTGTAGTAGGGGTTCTTATCCAGCTCTGTGTAGTGGCGGTCCTTATCCAGCTGTGTGTAGTAGGGGTCCTTATCCAGCTGTGTGTAGTGGGGTCCTTATCCAGCTGTGTGGATTAGGGGTCCTTATCCAGCTGTGTGTAGTAGGGGTCCTTATCCAGCTGTGTGTAGTGGGGTCCTTATCCAGCTGTGTGGATTAGGGGTCTTATCCAGCTGTGTGTAGTAGGGGTCCTTATCCAGCTGTGTGTAGTAGGGGTCCTTATCCAGCTGTGTGTAGTAGGGGTCCTTATCCAGCTGTGTGTAGTAGGGGTACTTATCCAGCTGTGTGTATTAGGGGTCCTTATCCAGCTGTGTGTAGTAGGGGTCCTTATCCACCTGTGTGTACTAGGGGTCCTTATCCAGCTGTGTGTAGTAGGGGTCCTTATCCAGCTGTGTGTAGTAGGGGTCCTTATCCAGCTGTGTGGAGTAGGGGTCCTTATCCAGCTGTGTGTAGTAGGGGTCCTTATCCAGCTGTGTGTAGTAGGGTCCTTATCCAGCTGTGTGTAGTAGGGGTCCTTATCCAGCTGTGTGTAGTAGGGGTCCTTATCCAGCTCTGTGGAGTAGGGGTCCTTATCCAGCTGTGTGGAGTAGGGGTCCTTATCCAGCTTGGGGGAGTAGGGGTCCTTATCCAGCTGGGAGGAGTATGGGTCCTTATCCAGCTGGGGGAAGTAGGGGTCCTTATCCAGCTGTGTGTAGTAGGGGTCCTTATCCAGCTGTGTGTAGTAGGGGTCTTATCCAGCTGTGTGTAGTAGGGGTCCTTATCCAGCTGTGTGTAGTGGGGTCCTTATCCAGCTGTGTGGATTAGGGGTCTTATCCAGCTGTGTGTAGTAGGGGTCCTTATCCAGCTGTGTGTAGTAGGGGTCCTTATCCAGCTGTGTGTAGTAGGGGTCCTTATCCAGCTGTGTGTAGTAGGGGTACTTATCCAGCTGTGTGTATTAGGGGTCCTTATCCAGCTGTGTGTAGTAGGGGTCCTTATCCACCTGTGTGTACTAGGGGTCCTTATCCAGCTGTGTGTAGTAGGGGTCCTTATCCAGCTGTGTGTAGTAGGGGTCCTTATCCAGCTGTGTGGAGTAGGGGTCCTTATCCAGCTGTGTGTAGTAGGTGTCCTTATCCAGCTGTGTGTAGTAGGGTCCTTATCCAGCTGTGTGTAGTAGGGGTCCTTATCCAGCTGTGTGTAGTAGGGGTCCTTATCCAGCTCTGTGGAGTAGGGGTCCTTATCCAGCTGTGTGGAGTAGGGTTCCTTATCCAGCTTGGGGGAGTAGGGGTCCTTATCCAGCTGGGAGGAGTATGGGTCCTTATCCAGCTGGGGGAAGTAGGGGTCCTTATCCAGCTGTGTGTAGTAGGGGTCCTTATCCAGCTGTGTGTAGTAGGGGTCTTATCCAGCTGTGTGTAGTAGGGGTCCTTATCCAGCTGTGTGTAGTAGGGTCCTTATCCAGCTGTGTGTAGTAGGGGTCCTTATCCAGCTGTGTGGATTAGTGGTCCTTATCCTGCTGTGTGTAGTAGGGTCCTTATCCAGCTGTGTGTAGTAGGGGTCCTTATCCAGCTGTGTGTAGTAGGGTCCTTATCCAGCTGTGTGTAGTGGCGGTCCTTATCCAGCTGTGTGTAGTAGGGGTCCTTATCCAGCTGTGTGTAGTGGGGTCCTTATCCAGCTGTGTGGATTAGGGGTCCTTATCCAGCTGTGTGTAGTAGGGGTCCTTATCCAGCTGTGTGTAGTGGAGTCCTTATCCAGCTGTGTGGATTAGGGGTCTTATCCAGCTGTGTGTAGTAGGGGTCCTTATCCAGCTGTGTGTAGTAGGGGTCCTTATCCAGCTGTGTGTAGTAGGGGTACTTATCCAGCTGTGTATTAGGGGTCCTTATCCAGCTGTGTGTAGTAGGGGTCCTTATCCAGCTGTGTGTACTAGGGGTCCTTATCCAGCTGTGTGTAGTAGGGGTCCTTATCCAGCTGTGTGTAGTAGGGGTCCTTATCCAGCTGTTTGGAGTAGGGGTCCTTATCCAGCTGTGTGTAGTAGGGGTCCTTATCCAGCTGTGTGTAGTAGGGGTCCTTATCCAGCTGTGTGTAGTAGGGGTCCTTATCCAGCTGTGTGGAGTAGGGGTCCTTATCCAGCTGTGTGGAGTAGGGGTCCTTATCCAGCTGTGTGGAGTAGGGGTCCTTATCCAGCTGGGGGAAGTAGGGGTCCTTATCCAGCTGTGTGTAGTAGGGGTCCTTATCCAGCTGTGTGTAGTAGGGGTCTTATCCAGCTGTGTGTAGTAGGGGTCCTTATCCAGCTGTGTGTAGTAGGGTCCTTATCCAGCTGTGTGTAGTAGGGGTCCTTATCCAGCTGGGGGGAGTAGGGGTCCTTATCCAGCTGGGGGGAGTAGGGGTCCTTATCCAGCTGGGGGAAGTAGGGGTCCTTATCCAGCTGTGTGTAGTAGGGGTCCTTATCCAGCTGTGTGTAGTAGGGGTCCTTATCCAGCTGTGTGTAGTAGGGTCCTTATCCAGCTGTGTGTAGTAGGGGTCCTTATCCAGCTGTGTGTAGTAGGGTCCTTATCCAGCTGTGTGTAGTAGGGTCCTTATCCAGCTGTGTGTAGTAGGGGTCCTTATCCAGCTGTGTGGATTAGGGGTCCTTATCCAGCTGTGTGTAGTAGGGGTCCTTATCCAGCTGTGTGTATTAGGGGTCCTTATCCAGCTGTGTGTAGTAGGGTCCTTATCCAGCTGTGTGTAGTAGGGGTCCTTATCCAGCTGTGTGTAGTAGGGTCCTTATCCAGCTGTGTGTAGTAGGGGTCCTTATCCAGCTGTGTGTAGTAGGGGTCCTTATCCAGCTGTGTGTAGTGGGGTCCTTATCCAGCTGTGTGTAGTAGGGGTCCTTATCCAGCTGTGTGTAGTAGGGGTCCTTATCCAGCTGTGTGTAGTGGGGTCCTTATCCAGCTGTGTGGATTAGGGGTCTTATCCAGCTGTGTGTAGTAGGGGTCCTTATCCAGCTGTGTGTAGTAGGGGTCCTTATCCAGCTGTGTGTAGTAGGGGTCCTTATCCAGCTGTGTGTAGTAGGGGTCCTTATCCAGCTGTGTGGAGTAGGGGTCCTTATCCAGCTGTGTGGAGTAGGGGTCCTTATCCAGCTGTGTGTAGTAGGGGTCCTTATCCAGCTGTGTGTAGTAGGGGTCCTTATCCAGCTGTGTGTAGTAGGGGTCCTTATCCAGCTGTGTGTAGTAGGGGTCCTTATCCAGCTGTGTGTAGTAGGGGTCCTTATCCAGCTGTGTGTAGTAGGGGTCCTTATCCAGCTGTGTGTAGTGGGGTCCTTATCCAGCTGTGTGGATTAGGGGTCTTATCCAGCTGTGTGTAGTAGGGGTCCTTATCCAGCTGTGTGTAGTAGGGGTCCTTATCCAGCTGTGTGTAGTAGGGGTCCTTATCCAGCTGTGTGTAGTAGGGGTACTTATCCAGCTGTGTGTATTAGGGGTCCTTATCC
The DNA here is from genome assembly GCF_965601325.2 of Salmo salar. NCBI lineage: Eukaryota > Metazoa > Chordata > Actinopteri > Salmoniformes > Salmonidae > Salmo > Salmo salar. Next base: position 40,420,675 of record NC_138307.1, read on the forward strand.
AGCTGTGTGTAGTAGGGGTCCTTATCCACCTGTGTGTACTAGGGGTCCTTATCCAGCTGTGTGTAGTAGGGGTCCTTATCCAGCTGTGTGTAGTAGGGGTCCTTATCCAGCTGTGTGGAGTAGGGGTCCTTATCCAGCTGTGTGTAGTAGGGGTCCTTATCCAGCTGTGTGTAGTAGGGTCCTTATCCAGCTGTGTGTAGTAGGGGTCCTTATCCAGCTGTGTGTAGTAGGGGTCCTTATCCAGCTCTGTGGAGTAGGGGTCCTTATCCAGCTGTGTGGAGTAGGGGTCCTTATCCAGCTTGGGGGAGTAGGGGTCCTTATCCAGCTGGGAGGAGTATGGGTCCTTATCCAGCTGGGGGAAGTAGGGGTCCTTATCCAGCTGTGTGTAGTAGGGGTCCTTATCCAGCTGTGTGTAGTAGGGGTCTTATCCAGCTGTGTGTAGTAGGGGTCCTTATCCAGCTGTGTGTAGTAGGGATCCTTATCCAGCTGTGTGTAGTAGGGGTCCTTATCCAGCTGTGTGGATTAGTGGTCCTTATCCTGCTGTGTGTAGTAGGGTCCTTATCCAGCTGTGTGTAGTAGGGGTCCTTATCCAGCTGTGTGTAGTAGGGTCCTTATCCAGCTGTGTGTAGTGGCGGTCCTTATCCAGCTGTGTGTAGTAGGGGTCCTTATCCAGCTGTGTGTAGTGGGGTCCTTATCCAGCTGTGTGGATTAGGGGTCCTTATCCAGCTGTGTGTAGTAGGGGTCCTTATCCAGCTGTGTGTAGTGGGGTCCTTATCCAGCTGTGTGGATTAGGGGTCTTATCCAGCTGTGTGTAGTAGGGGTCCTTATCCAGCTGTGTGTAGTAGGGGTCCTTATCCAGCTGTGTGTAGTAGGGGTCCTTATCCAGCTGTGTGTAGTAGGGGTACTTATCCAGCTGTGTGTATTAGGGGTCCTTATCCAGCTGTGTGTAGTAGGGGTCCTTATCCAGCTGTGTGTACTAGGGGTCCTTATCCAGCTGTGTGTAGTAGGGGTCCTTATCCAGCTGTGTGTAGTAGGGGTCCTTATCCAGCTGTGTGGAGTAGGGGTCCTTATCCAGCTGTGTGTAGTAGGGTCCTTATCCAGCTGTGTGTAGTAGGGGTCCTTATCCAGCTGTGTGTAGTAGGGGTCCTTATCCAGCTGTGTGTAGTAGGGGTCCTTATCCAGCTGTGTGGAGTAGGGGTCCTTATCCAGCTGTGTGGAGTAGGGGTCCTTATCCAGCTGGGGGAGTAGGGGTCCTTATCCAGCTGGGTGGAGTAGGGGTCCTTATCCAGCTGGGGGAAGTAGGGGTCCTTATCCAGCTGTGTGTAGTAGGGGTCCTTATCCAGCTGTGTGTAGTAGGGGTCTTATCCAGCTGTGTGTAGTAGGGGTCCTTATCCAGCTGTGTGTAGTAGGGTCCTTATCCAGCTGTGTGTAGTAGGGGTCCTTATCCAGCTGGGGGAGTAGGGGTCCTTATCCAGCTGGGGGGAGTAGGGGTCCTTATCCAGCTGGGGAAGTAGGGGTCCTTATCCAGCTGTGTGTAGTAGGGGTCCTTATCCAGCTGTGTGTAGTAGGGTCCTTATCCAGCTGTGTGTAGTAGGGTCCTTATCCAGCTGTGTGTAGTAGGGGTCCTTATCCAGCTGTGTGTAGTAGGGTCCTTATCCAGCTGTGTGTAGTGGCGGTCCTTATCCAGCTGTGTGTAGTAGGGGTCCTTATCCAGCTGTGTGTAGTGGGGTCCTTATCCAGCTGTGTGGATTAGGGGTCCTTATCCAGCTGTGTGTAGTAGGGGTCCTTATCCAGCTGTGTGTAGTGGAGTCCTTATCCAGCTGTGTGGATTAGGGGTCTTATCCAGCTGTGTGTAGTAGGGGTCCTTATCCAGCTGTGTGTAGTAGGGGTCCTTATCCAGCTGTGTGTAGTAGGGGTACTTATCCAGCTGTGTATTAGGGGTCCTTATCCAGCTGTGTGTAGTAGGGGTCCTTATCCAGCTGTGTGTACTAGGGGTCCTTATCCAGCTGTGTGTAGTAGGGGTCCTTATCCAGCTGTGTGTAGTAGGGGTCCTTATCCAGCTGTTTGGAGTAGGGGTCCTTATCCAGCTGTGTGGAGTAGGGGTCCTTATCCAGCTGTGTGTAGTAGGGTCCTTATCCAGCTGTGTGTAGTAGGGGTCCTTATCCAGCTGTGTGTAGTAGGGGTCCTTATCCAGCTGTGTGGAGTAGGGGTCCTTATCCAGCTGTGTGGAGTAGGGGTCCTTATCCAGCTGTGTGGAGTAGGGGTCCTTATCCAGCTGTGTGGAGTAGGGGTCCTTATCCAGCTGTGTGGAGTAGGGGTCCTTATCCAGCTGGGGGAAGTAGGGGTCCTTATCCAGCTGTGTGTAGTAGGGGTTCTTATCCAGCTGTGTGTAGTAGGGGTCTTATCCAGCTGTGTGTAGTAGGGGTCCTTATCCAGCTGTGTGTAGTAGGGTCCTTATCCAGCTGTGTGTAGTAGGGGTCCTTATCCAGCTGGGGGGAGTAGGGGTCCTTATCCAGCTGGGGGGAGTAGGGGTCCTTATCCAGCTGGGGGAAGTAGGGGTCCTTATCCAGCTGTGTGTAGTAGGGGTCCTTATCCAGCTGTGTGTAGTAGGGGTCCTTATCCAGCTGTGTGTAGTAGGGTCCTTATCCAGCTGTGTGTAGTAGGGGACCTTATCCAGCTGTGTGGATTAGGGTCCTTATCCAGCTGTGTGGATTAGGGTCCTTATCCAGCTGGGGGGAGTAGGGGTCCTTATCCAGCTGGGGGGAGTAGGGGTCCTTATCCAGCTGGGGGAAGTAGGGGTCCTTATCCAGCTGTGTGTAGTAGGGGTCCTTATCCAGCTGTGTGTCGTAGGGGTCTTATCCAGCTGTGTGTAGTAGGGGTCTTATCCAGCTGTGTGTAGTATGGGTCCTTATCCAGCTGTGTGTAGTAGGGGTCCTTATCCAGCTGTGTGTAGTAGGGGTCCTTATCCAGCTGTGTGTAGTAGGGTCCTTATCCAGCTGTGTGTAGTAGGGGTCCTTATCCAGCAGTGTGGATTAGGGGGTCCTTATCCAGCTGTGTGTAGTAGGGGTCCTTATCCAACTGTGCGGATTAGGGGTCCTTATCCTGCTGTGTGTAGTAGGGTCCTTATCCAGCTGTGTGTAGTAGGGGTCCTTATCCAGCTGTGTGTAGTAGGGTCCTTATCCAGCTGTGTGTAGTGGCGGTCCTTATCCAGCTGTGTGTAGTAGGGGTCCTTATCCAGCTGTGTGTAGTGGGGTCCTTATCCAGCTGTGTGGATTAGGGGTCCTTATCCAGCTGTGTGTAGTAGGGGTCCTTATCCAGCTGTGTGTAGTGGGGTCCTTATCCAGCTGTGTGGATTAGGGGTCTTATCCAGCTGTGTGTAGTAGGGGTCCTTATCCAGCTGTGTGTAGTAGGGTCCTTATCCAGCTGTGTGTAGTAGGGGTCCTTATCCAGCTGTGTGTAGTAGGGGTACTTATCCAGCTGTGTGTATTAGGGGTCCTTATCCAGCTGTGTGTAGTAGGGGTCCTTATCCAGCTGTGTGTACTAGGGGTCCTTATCCAGCTGTGTGTAGTAGGGGTCCTTATCCAGCTGTGTGTAGTAGGGGTCCTTATCCAGCTGTGTGTAGTAGGGGTCCTCATCCAGCTGTGTGTAGTAGGGGTCCTTATCCAGCTGTGTGTAGTAGGGGTCCTTATCCAGCTGTGTGGAGTAGGGGTCCTTATCCAGCTGTGTGGAGTAGGGGTCCTTATCCAGCTTGGGGGAGTAGGAGGTCCTTATCCAGCTGTGTGTAGTAGGGGTCCTTATCCAGCTGTGTGTAGTAGGGGTCCTTATCCAGCTGTGTGTAGTAGGGGTACTTATCCAGCTGTGTGTAGTAGGGGTCCTTTCCAGCTGTGTGTAGTAGGGGTCCTTATCCAGCTGTGTGTAGTGGGGGTCCTTATCCAGCTGTGTGTAGTAGGGGTCCTTATCCAGCTGTGTGTAGTAGGGTCCTTATCCAGCTGTGTGTAGTAGGGGTCCTTATCCAGCTGTGTGTAGTAGGGGTCCTTATCCAGCTGTGTGGAGTAGGGGTCCTTATCCAGCTGTGTGGAGTAGGGGTCCCTATCCAGCTTGGGGGAGTAGGGGTCCTTATCCAGCTGGGGGGAGTAGGGGTCCTTATCCAGCTTGGGGAAGTAGGGGTCCTTATCCAGCTGTGTGTAGTAGGGGTCCTTATCCAGCTGTGTGTAGTAGGGGTCTTATCCAGCTGTGTGTAGTAGGGGTCCTTATCCAGCTGTGTGTAGTAGGGTCCTTATCCAGCTGTGTGTAGTAGGGGTCCTTATCCAGCTGTGTGGATTAGGGTCCTTATCCAGCTGTGTGGATTAGGGTCCTTATCCAGCTGGGGGGAGTAGGGGTCCTTATCCAGCTGGGGGAAGTAGGGGTCCTTATCCAGCTGTGTGTAGTAGGGGTCCTTATCCAGCTGTGTGTAGTAGGGGTCCTTATCCAGCTGTGTGTAGTAGCGGTCCTTATCCAGCTGTGTGGATTAGGGTCCTTATCCAGCTGTGTGGATTAGGGTCCTTATCCAGCTGGGGGGAGTAGGGGTCCTTATCCAGCTGGGGGGAGTAGGGGTCCTTATCCAGCTGGGGGAAGTAGGGGTCCTTATCCAGCTGTGTGTAGTAGGGGTCCTTATCCAGCTGTGTGTAGTAGGGGTCTTATCCAGCTGTGTGTAGTAGGGGTCTTATCCAGCTGTGTGTAGTATGGGTCCTTATCCAGCTGTGTGTAGTAGGGGTCCTTATCCAGCTGTGTGTAGTAGGGGTCCTTATCCAGCTGTGTGTAGTAGGGGTCCTTATCCAGCTGTGTGTAGTAGGGGTCCTTATCCAGCTGTGTGTAGTAGGGGTACTTATCCAGCTGTGTGTATTAGGGGTCCTTATCCAGCTGTGTGTAGTAGGGGTCCTTATCCAGCTGTGTGTACTAGGGGTCCTTATCCAGCTGTGTAGTAGGGGTCCTTATCCAGCTGTGTGTAGTAGGGGTCCTTATCCAGCTGTGTGTAGCAGGGGTCCTTATCCAGCTGTGTGTAGTAGGGTCCTTATCCAGCTGTGTGTAGTAGGGGTCCTTATCCAGCTGTGTGTAGTAGGGTCCTTATCCAGCTGTGTGTAGTGGGGGTCCTTATCCAGCTGTGTGTAGTAGGGTCCTTATCCAGCTGTGTGTTGTAGGGGTCTAATCCAGCTGTGTGTAGTAGGGGTCCTTATCCAGCTGTGTGTATTAGGGTCCTTATCCAGCTGTGTGTAGTAGGGGTCCTTATCCAGCTGTGTGTAGTAAGGGTCTTATCCAGCTGTGTGTAGTAGGGGTCCTTATCCAGCTGTGTGTAGTGGGGTCCTTATCCAGCTGTGTGTAGTAGGGGTCTTATCCAGCTGTGTGTAGTAGGGGTCTTATCCAGCTGTGTGTAGTAGGGGTCCTTATCCAGCTGTGTGTAGTAGGGTCCTTATCCAGCTGTGTAGTGGGGGTCTTACCCAGCGTGTGAGTAGGGTCCTTCCAGCTGGTGGAGGGGTCCTTATCCAGCTGTGTGTAGTAGGGGTCCTTATCCAGCTGTGTGGATTAGGGGTCCTTATCCAGCTGTGTGTAGTAGGGTCCTTATCCAGCTGTGTGTAGTAGGGTCCTTATCCAGCTGTGTGTAGTAGGGGTCCTTATCCTGCTGTGTGTAGTAGGGTCCTTTTCCAGCTGTGTGTAGTAGGGTCCCTATCCAGCTGTGTGTAGTAGGGGTCTTATCCAGCTGTGTGTAGTAGGGGTCCTTATCCAGCTGTGTGTGGTAGGGGTCCTTATCCAGCTGTGTGTAGTAAGGGTCCTTATCCAGCTGTGTGTAGTAGGGGTCCTCATCCAGCTGTGTGTAGTAGGGGTCCTCATCCAGCTGTGTGTAGTAGGGTCCTCATCCAGCTGTGTGTAGTAGGGGTCCTCATCCAGCTGTGTGTAGTAGGGGTCCTTATTTAGCTGTGTGTAGTAGGGGTCCTTATCCAGCTGTGTGTAGTAGTGGTCCTTATCCAGCTGTGTGTAGTAGGGGTCCTTATCCAGCTGTGTGTAGTGGGGGTCCATATCCAGCTGTGTGTAGTAGGGTCCTCATCCAGCTGTGTTTGTAGTAGGGGTCCTTATCCAGCTGGGGGGAGTAGGGGTCCTTATCCAGCTGGGGGAAGTAGGGGTCCTTATCCACCTATGTGTAGTAGGGGTCCTTATCCAGCTGTGTGTAGTAGGGGTCTTATCCAGCTGTGTGTAGTAGGGGTCCTTATCCAGCTGTGTGTAGTAGGGTCCTTATCCAGCTGTGTGTGGGAGTAGGGGTCCTTATCCAGCTGGGGGGAGTAGGGGTCCTTATCCAGCTGGGGGAAGTAGGGGTCCTTATCCAGCTGTGTGTAGTAGGGGTCCTTATCCAGCTGTGTGTAGTAGGGGTCCTTATCCAGCTGTGTGTAATAGGGTCCTTATCCAGCTGTGTGTAGTAGGGGTCCTTATCCAGCTGTGTGGATTAGGGTCCTTATCCAGCTGTGTGGATTAGGGTCCTTATCCAGCTGGGGGGAGTAGGGGTCCTTATCCAGCTGGGTGGAGTATCGGTCCTTATCCAGCTGGGGGAAGTAGGGGTCCTTATCCAGCTGTGTGTAGTAGGGGTCCTTATCCAGCTGTGTGTAGTAGGGGTCTTATCCAGCTGTGTGTAGTAGGGGTCTTATCCAGCTGTGTGTAGTATGGGTCCTTATCCAGCTGTGTGTAGTAGGGGTCCTTATCCAGCTGTGTGTAGTAGGGGTCCTTATCCAGCTGTGTGTAGTAGGGTCCCTATCCAGCTGTGTGTAGTAGGGGTCCTTATCCAGCAGTGTGGATTAGGGGGTCCTTATCCAGCTGTGTGTAGTAGTGGTCCTTATCCAACTGTGTGGATTAGGGGTCCTTATCCAGCTGTGTGTAGTAGGGTCCTTATCCAGCTGTGTGTAGTAGGGGTCCTTATCCAGCTGTGTGTAGTAGGGGTCCTTATCCAGCTGTGTGGATTAGGGGTCCTTATCCAGCTGTGTGTAGTAGGGGTCCTTATCCAGCTGTGTGGATTAGGGGTCCTTATCCTGCTGTGTGTAGTAGGGTCCTTATCCAGCTGTGTGTAGTAGGGGTCCTTATCCAGCTGTGTGTAGTAGGGTCCTTATCCAGCTGTGTGTAGTGGCGGTCCTTATCCAGCTGTGTGTAGTAGGGGTCCTTATCCAGCTGTGTGTAGTGGGGTCCTTATCCAGCTGTGTGGATTAGGGGTCCTTATCCAGCTGTGTGTAGTAGGGGTCCTTATCCAGCTGTGTGTAGTGGGGTCCTTATCCAGCTGTGTGGATTAGGGGTCTTATCCAGCTGTGTGTAGTAGGGGTCCTTATCCAGCTGTGTGTAGTAGGGGTCCTTATCCAGCTGTGTGTAGTAGGGGTCCTTATCCAGCTGTGTGTAGTAGGGGTACTTATCCAGCTGTGTGTATTAGGGGTCCTTATCCAGCTGTGTGTAGTAGGGGTCCTTATCCAGCTGTGTGTACTAGGGGTCCTTATCCAGCTGTGTGTAGTAGGGGTCCTTATCCAGCTGTGTGTAGTAGGGGTCCTTATCCAGCTGTGTGTAGTAGGGGTCCTTATCCAGCTGTGTGTAGTAGGGGTCTTATCCAGCTGTGTGTAGTAGGGGTCTTATCCAGCTGTGTGTAGTAGGGGTCTTATCCAGCTGTGTGTAGTATGGGTCCTTATCCAGCTGTGTGTAGTAGGGGTCCTTATCCAGCTGTGTGTAGTAGGGGTCCTTATCCAGCTGTGTGTAGTAGGGTCCTTATCCAGCTGTGTGTAGTAGGGGTCCTTATCCAGCTGGTGTAGTAGGGTCCTTATCCAGCTGTGTGTAGTAGGGGTCCTTATCCAGCTGTGTGTAGTAGGGGTCCTTATCCAGCTGTGTGGATTAGGGGTCCTTATCCAGCTGTGTGTAGTAGGGGTCCTTATCCAGCTGTGTGGAGTAGGGTCCTTATCCAGCTGTGTGTAGTAGGGGTCCTTATCCAGCTGTGTGTAGTAGGGTCCTTATCCAGCTGTGTGTAGTGGCGGTCCTTATCCAGCTGTGTGTAGTAGGGGTCCTTATCCAGCTGTGTGTAGTGGGGTCCTTATCCAGCTGTGTGGATTAGGGGTCCTTATCCAGCTGTGTGTAGTAGGTGTCCTTATCCAGCTGTGTGTAGTGGGGTCCTTATCCAGCTGTGTGGATTAGGGGTCTTATCCAGCTGTGTGTAGTAGGGGTCCTTATCCAGCTGGGGGGAGTAGGGGTCCTTATCCAGCTGGGGGAAGTAGGGGTCCTTATCCAGCTGTGTGTAGTAGGGGTCCTTATCCAGCTGTGTGTAGTAGGGGTCTTATCCAGCTGTGTGTAGTAGGGGTCTTATCCAGCTGTGTGTAGTATGGGTCCTTATCCAGCTGTGTGTAGTAGGGGTCCTTATCCAGCTGTGTGTAGTAGGGGTCCTTATCCAGCTGTGTGTAGTAGGGGTCCTTATCCAGCTGTGTGTAGTGGGGTCCTTATCCAGCTGTGTGGATTAGGGGTCTTATCCAGCTGTGTGTAGTAGGGGTCCTTATCCAGCTGTGTGTAGTAGGGGTCCTTATCCAGCTGTGTGGAGTAGGGGTCCTTATCCAGCTGTGTGTAGTAGGGGTACTTATCCAGCTGTGTGTATTAGGGGTCCTTATCCAGCTGTGTGTAGTAGGGGTCCTTATCCAGCTGTGTGTACTAGGGGTCCTTATCCAGCTGTGTGTAGTAGGGGTCCTTATCCAGCTGTGTGTAGTAGGGGTCCTTATCCAGCTGTGTGTAGCAGGGGTCCTTATCCAGCTGTGTGTAGTAGGGTCCTTATCCAGCTGTGTGTAGTAGGGGTCCTTATCCAGCTGTGTGTAGTGGGGTCCTTATCCAGCTGTGTGTAGTAGGGGTCTTATTCAGCTGTGTGTAGTAGGGGTCCTTATCCAGCTGTGTGTAGTAGGGTCCTTATCCAGCTGTGTAGTGGGGGTCCTTATCCAGCTGTGTGTAGTAGGGGTCCTTATCCAGCTGTGTGGAGTAGGGTCCTTATCCAGCTGTGTGTAGTTGGGGTCCTTATCCAGCTGTGTGTAGTGGGGTCCTTATCCAGCTGTGTGTAGTAGGGTCCTTATCCAGCTGTGTGTAGTAGGGGTCCTTATCCAGCTGTGTGGATTAGGGGTCCTTATCCAGCTGTGTGTAGTAGGGTCCTTATCCAGCTGTGTAGATTAGGGGTCCTTATCCAGCTGTGTGTTGTAGGGTCCTTATCCAGCTGTGTGTAGTAGGGTCCTTATCCAGCTGTGTGTAGTAGGGTCCTTATCCAGCTGTGTGTAGTAGGGTCCCTATCCAGCTGTGTGTAGTAG
>NC_138307.1:40435000-40527500 GCF_965601325.2 Salmo salar
GTTTCTCTTTGCATATTTGAGCTGTTCTTGCCATAATATGGACTTGGTATTTTACCAAATAGGGCTATCTTCTGTATACCAGCCCTACCTGGTCACAACACAACTGATTGGCTCAAATGCATTAAGGAAATAAATTATCCAAATTAACTTTTAACAAGGCACACACGTTAATTGAAATGCATTCCAGGTGACTACCTCATGAAGCTGGTTGAGAGAATGCCAAGAGTGTTCAAAGCTGCTCATCAAGGCAAAGGGTGACAACTTTGAAGCATCTCAAATATAAAATATATTTTGATTTCTTTTAACACTTTCTTTGGTTACTACATGATTCCATATGTGTTATTTCATAGTTTTGATGTCTTCACTATTATTCTACAATGTAGAAAATAGTAAAAATAAAGAAAAACCCTTTGAATGAGTCGGTGTGTCCAAACTTTTGACTGGTAGTGTGTGTATAAAGGCTACAGTGTATTAACTCATGTTTAAACAGCTCCTCTGTACACACACACACACACACACACACACACACACACACACACACACACACACACACACACACACACACACCTACACACACACACCTACACACACAAGGCTACTTGGGCAGCGAGGCAGAGACTCTGAACTGCTTGATATTTCATCCTATTAGGAGTCAGACTGAAAACATCTGACCTTCACTGACCCTTTATGGTGGAGAGATGTCCTTCACTGGCCTTCTATAGTGGGGAGATGACCTTCACTGGCCCTGTATAGTGGGGAGATGACCTTCACTGACCCTGTATAGGGGGAGATGACCTTCACTGACCCTGTATAGGGGAGATGACCTTCACTGACCCTGTATAGTGGGAGATGTCCTTCACTGACCCTGTATAGGGGGAGATGACCTTCACTGGCCCTGTATAGGGGGAGATGACCTTCACTAACCCTGTATAGTGGGGAGATGACCTTCACTAACCCTGTATAGTGGGGAGATGATCTTCAATGACCCTGTATAGAGGGAGATGTCCTTCACTGGCCTTCTATAGTGGGGAGATGACCTTCACTGACCCTGTATAGTGGGAGATGTCCTTCACTGACCCTGTATAGGGGGAGATGACCTTCACTGGCCCTGTATAGGGGGAGATGATCTTCACTGACCCTGTATAGTGGGAGATGTCCTTCACTAACCCTGTATAGTGGGGAGATGACCTTCACTGACCCTGTATGGGGGGAGATGACCTTCACTGACCCTGTATAGTGGGGAGATGACCTTCACTGACCCTGTATAGGGGGAGATGTCCTTCACTGACCCTGTATAGGGGGAGATGTCCTTCACTGACCCTGTATAGTGGGAGATGACCTTCACTGGCCCTGTATAGGGGGAGATGACCTTCACTAACCCTGTATAGTGGGGAGATGTCCTTCACTGACCCTGTATAGGGGGAGATGTCCTTCACTGACCCTGTATAGGGGGAGATGACTTTCACTGACCCTGTATAGAGGGAGATGACCTTCACTGACCCTGTATAGTTGGAGATGATCTTCACTGACCCTGTATAGGGGGAGATGTCCTTCACTGACCCTGTATAGTGGGAGATGTCCTTCACTGACCCTGTATGGGGGGAGATGAGCTTCACTGACCCTGTATAGTGGGAGATGTCCTTCACTGACCCTGTATAGTGGGGAGATGACCTTCACTGACCCTGTATAGGGGGAGATGACCTTCACTGACCCTGTATAGTGGGAGATGTCCTTCACTGACCCTGTATGGGGGGAGATGACCTTCACTGACCCTGTATGGGGGAGATGTCCTTCACTGACCCCGTATAGGGGGAGATGACCTTCACTGACCCTGTATGGGGGGAGATGACCTTCACTGACCCCGTATGGGGGGAGATGTCCTTCACTGACCCTGTATAGTGGGGAGATGTACTTCACTGACCCTGTATAGGGGGAGATGACCTTCACTGACCCTGTATAGTGGGGAGATGTCCTTCACTGACCCTGTATAGTGGGAGATGACCTTCACTGACCCTGTATAGTGGGAGATGTCCTTCACTGACCCTGTATAGTGGGAGATGTCCTTCACTGCCCCTGTATAGTGGGAGATGTCCTTCACTGACCCTGTATAGTGGGAGATGACCTTCACTGACCCTGTATAGTGGGAGATGTCCTTCACTGACCCTGTATAGTGGGAGATGTCCTTCACTGACCCTGTATAGGGGGAGATGACCTTCACTAACCCTGTATAGTGGGGAGATGATCTTCACTGACCCTGTATGGGGGGAGATGTCCTTCACTGACCCTGTATAGGGGGAGATGTCCTTCACTGACCCTGTATAGGGGGAGATGTCCTTCACTGACCCTGTATGGGGGGAGATGTCCTTCACTGACCCTGTATAGTGGGAGATGTCCTTCACTGACCCTGTATAGGGGGAGATGTCCTTCACTGACCCTGTATAGGGGGAGATGACCTTCACTGACCCTGTATGGGGGGAGATGACCTTCACTGACCGTGTATGGGGGAGATGTCCTTCACTGACCCTGTATAGTGTGAGATGTCCTTCACTAACCCTGTATAGTGGGGAGATGATCTTCACTGACCCTGTATGGGGGGAGATGTCCTTCACTGACCCTGTATGGGGGAGATGTCCTTCACTGACCCTGTATAGTGGGAGATGTCCTTCACTAACCCTGTATAGTGGGGAGATGACCTTCACTGACCCTGTATGGGGGGAGATGACCTTCACTGACCCTGTATAGTGGGAGATGTCCTTCACTGACCCTGTATAGAGGGAGATGACCTTCACTGACCCTGTATAGTGGGAGATGACCTTCACTGACCCTGTATAGTGGGAGATGTCCTTCACTGACCCTGTATAGGGGGAGATGACCTTCACTGACCCTGTATAGTGGGGAGATGTTCTTCACTGACCCTGTATAGGGGGAGATGACCTTCACTGACCCTGTATAGTGGGGATATGTCCTTCACTGACCCTGTATAGAGGGAGATGACCTTCACTGACCCTGTATAGTTGGAGATGATCTTCACTGACCCTGTATAGTGGGAGATGTCCTTCACTGCCCCTGTATAGTGGGAGATGTCCTTCACTGACCCTGTATAGTGGGAGATGACCTTTACTGACCCTGTATAGTGGGAGATGTCCTTCACTGACCCTGTATAGTGGGAGATGTCCTTCACTGACCCTGTATAGGGGGAGATGACCTTCACTAACCCTGTATAGTGGGGAGATGATCTTCACTGACCCTGTATGGGGGGAGATGTCCTTCACTGACCCTGTATAGGGGGAGATGTCCTTCACTGACCCTGTATGGGGGAGATGTCCTTCACTGACCCTGTATGGGGGGAGATGTCCTTCACTGACCCTGTATAGTGGGAGATGTCCTTCACTGACCCTGTATAGGGGGAGATGTCCTTCACTGACCCTGTATAGGGGGAGATGACCTTCACTGACCCTGTATGGGGGAAGATGACCTTCACTGACCGTTGTATGGGGGAGATGTCCTTCACTGACCCTGTATAGTGGGAGATGTCCTTCACTAACCCTGTATAGGGGGAGATGACCTTCACTGACCCTGTATAGGGGGAGATGACCTTCACTGACCCTGTATAGGGGGAGATGACATAATGCCATGGTATGTCTTTACTATGACACTGATATGTAGTGTTATGACATAATGTCATGGTATGTCTTTACTATGACAGTGATATGTAGTGTTATGACATAATGTCATGGTATGTCTTTACTATGACAGTGATATGTAGTGTTATGACTATATCATGGTATGTCTTTACTATGACAGTGATATGTAGTGTTATGACATAATGCCACGGTATGTCTTTACTATGACAGTGATATGTAGTGTTATGACATAATGTCACGGTATGTCTTTACTATGACAGTGATATGTAGTGTTATGACATAATGCCACGGTATGTCTTTACTATGACAGTGATATGTAGTGTTATGACATAATGCCACGGTATGTCTTTACTATGACAGTGATATGACAGGAGGGTTCAGGTATGTTAATGTACAAAAATTGTTCAGATCATTTTCTTCAGTAAATCCTATGTTGACCCGAACCAGCATGGAAGGAAACTCAGATACCCCCGGTCAGAAACCCCCCGGTCAGATACCCCCGGTCAGATACCCCGGTCAGAAACCCCCGGTCAGATACCCCCGGTCAGATACCCCGGTCAGATACCCCGGTCAGATACCCCCGGTCAGATACCTCCTGGTCAAATACCCCCCGGTCAGATACCCCCGGTCAGATACCCCCAGTCAGATACCCCCGGTCAGATACCCCGGTCAGATACCCCCTGGTCAAATAACCCCCGGTCAGATACCCCCGGTCAGATACCCCCGGTCAGATACCCCCGGTCAGATACCCTCGGTCAGATACCCCCCGGTCAGATACCCCCGGTCAGATACCCCCGGTCAGATACCCCCGGTCAGATACCCACCGGTCAAATACCCCCGGTCAGATACCCCGGTCAGATACCCCGGTCAGATACCCCCGGTCAGATACCCCCCGGGCAGCTACCCCCCTGGTCAAATACCCCCGGTCAGATACCCCGGTCAGATACCCCCGGTCAGATACCCCCGGTCAGATACCCCCGGTCAAATACCCCCGGTCAGATACCCCGGTCTGATTTAACCTGGCCTGTTTCCTCTACTGTAATAATAAGTCTTATTGAACCTGCTGTCAGACTGTATAATAACTCTACCTGCTGTCAGACTGTATAATAACTCTACCTGCTGTCAGACTGTATAATAACTACCTGCTGTCAGACTGTATAATAACTCTACCTGCTGTCAGACTGTATAATAACTCTACCTGCTGTCAGGCTGTATAATAACTACCTGCTGTCAGACTGTATAATAACTACCTGCTGTCAGACTGTATAATAACTCTACCCGCTGTCAGACTGTATAATAACTACCTGCTGTCAGACTGTATAATAACTCTACCTGCTGTCAGACTGTATAATAACTCTACCTGCTGTCAGACTGTATAATAACTCTACCCTGCTGTCAGACTGTATAATAACTCTACCTGCTGTCAGACTGTATAATAACTCTACCCTGCTGTCAGACTGTATAATAACTCTACCTGCTGTCAGACTGTATAATAACTCTACCCGCTGTCAGACTGTATAATAACTCTACCTGCTGTCAGACTGTATAATAACTCTACCCGCTGTCAGACTGTATAATAACTCTACCTGCTGTCAGACTGTATAATAACTCTACCTGCTGTCAGACTGTATAATAACTCTACCTGCTGTCAGACTGTATAATAACTCTACCTGCTGTCAGACTGTATAATAACTCACCTGCTGTCAGACTGTATAATAACTCTACCTGCTGTCAGGCTGTATAATAACTCTACCTGCTGTCAGACTGTATAATAACTCTACCCGCTGTCAGACTGTATAATAACTCTACCTGCTGTCAGACTGTATAATAACTCTACCTGCTGTCAGACTGTATAATAACTCTACCCGCTGTCAGACTGTATAATAACTACCTGCTGTCAGACTGTATAATAACTCTACCTGCTGTCAGACTGTATAATAACTCTACCTGCTGTCAGACTGTATAATAACTCTACCCGCTGTCAGACTGTATAATAACTCTACCTGCTGTCAGACTGTATAATAACTCTACCTGCTGTCAGACTGTATAATAACTCTACCTGCTGTCAGACTGTATAATAACTCTACCTGCTGTCAGGAACTGTATAATAACTCTACCCGCTGTCAGACTGTATAATAACTCTACCTGCTGTCAGACTGTATAATAACTCTACCTGCTGTCAGACTGTATAATAACTCTACCTGCTGTCAGACTGTATAATAACTCTACCTGCTGTCAGACTGTATAATAACTCTACCTGCTGTCAGACTGTATAATAACTCTCCCTGCTGTCAGACTGTATAATAACTCTACCTGCTGTCAGACTGTATAATAACTCTACCTGCTGTCAGACTGTATAATAACTCTACCTGCTGTCAGACTGTATAATAACTCTACCTGCTGTCAGACTGTATAATAACTCTACCTGCTGTCAGACTGTATAATAACTCTACCTGCTGTCAGACTGTATAATAACTACCTGCTGTCAGACTGTATAATAACTCTACCTGCTGTCAGACTGTATAATAACTACCTGCTGTCAGACTGTATAATAACTCTACCTGCTGTCAGACTGTATAATAACTCTACCTGCTGTCAGGCTGTATAATAACTCTACCTGCTGTCAGACTGTATAATAACTCTACCTGCTGTCAGACTGTATAATAACTCTACCCTGCTGTCAGACTGTATAATAACTCTACCTGCTGTCAGACTGTATAATAACTCTACCCGCTGTCAGACTGTATAATAACTCTACCTGCTGTCAGACTGTATAATAACTCTACCTGCTGTCAGACTGTATAATAACTCTACCTGCTGTCAGACTGTATAATAACTCTACCTGCTGTCAGACTGTATAATAACTCTACCTGCTGTCAGACTGTATAATAACTCTACCCTGCTGTCAGACTGTATAATAACTCTACCTGCTGTCAGACTGTATAATAACTCTACCTGCTGTCAGACTGTATAATAACTCTACCTGCTGTCAGACTGTATAATAACTACCTGCTGTCAGACTGTATAATAACTCTACCTGCTGTCAGACTGTATAATAACTCTACCTGCTGTCAGACTGTATAATAACTCTACCTGCTGTCAGACTGTATAATAACTCTACCTGCTTTCAGACTGTATAATAACTCTACCTGCTTTCAGACTGTATAATAACTCTACCTGCTGTCAGACTGTATAATAACTACCTGCTGTCAGACTGTATAATAACTCTACCTGCTGTCAGACTGTATAATAACTCTACCTGCTGTCAGGCTGTATAATAACTCTACCTGCTGTCAGACTGTATAATAACTCTACCTGCTGTCAGACTGTATAATAACTCTACCTGCTGTCAGACTGTATAATAACTCTACCTGCTGT
Source organism: Salmo salar (assembly GCF_965601325.2). Taxonomy (NCBI): domain Eukaryota; kingdom Metazoa; phylum Chordata; class Actinopteri; order Salmoniformes; family Salmonidae; genus Salmo; species Salmo salar. Next base: position 40,442,023 of record NC_138307.1, read on the forward strand.
CAGACTGTATAATAACTCTACCTGCTGTCAGGCTGTATAATAACTCTACCTGCTGTCAGACTGTATAATAACTACCTGCTGTCAGACTGTATAATAACTCTACCTGCTGTCAGACTGTATAATAACTCTACCCGCTGTCAGACTGTATAATAACTACCTGCTGTCAGACTGTATAATAACTCTACCTGCTGTCAGACTGTATAATAACTCTACCTGCTGTCAGACTGTATAATAACTCTACCTGCTGTCAGACTGTATAATAACTCTACCTGCTGTCAGACTGTATAATAACTCTACCTGCTGTCAGACTGTATAATAACTCTACCTGCTGTCAGACTGTATAATAACTCTACCCGCTGTCAGACTGTATAATAACTACCTGCTGTCAGACTGTATAATAACTCTACCTGCTGTCAGACTGTATAATAACTCTACCCGCTGTCAGACTGTATAATAACTCTACCTGCTGTCAGACTGTATAATAACTCTACCTGCTGTCAGACTGTATAATAACTCTACCCGCTGTCAGACTGTATAATAACTACCTGCTGTCAGACTGTATAATAACTCTACCTGCTGTCAGACTGTATAATAACTCTACCTGCTGTCAGGCTGTATAATAACTCTACCTGCTGTCAGACTGTATAATAACTCTACCCGCTGTCAGACTGTATAATAACTCTACCTGCTGTCAGACTGTATAATAACTCTACCTGCTGTCAGACTGTATAATAACTCTACCTGCTGTCAGACTGTATAATAACTCTACCCGCTGTCAGACTGTATAATAACTCTACCTGCTGTCAGACTGTATAATAACTCTACCCGCTGTCAGACTGTATAATAACTCTACCCGCTGTCAGACTGTATAATAACTCTACCCGCTGTCAGACTGTATAATAACTCTACCTGCTGTCAGACTGTATAATAACTCTACCTGCTGTCAGACTGTATAATAACTCTACCTGCTGTCAGACTGTATAATAACTCTACCTGCTGTCAGACTGTATAATAACTCTACCCGCTGTCAGACTGTATAATAACTCTACCTGCTGTCAGACTGTATAATAACTCTACCTGCTGTCAGACTGTATAATAACTCTACCCGCTGTCAGACTGTATAATAACTCTACCTGCTGTCAGACTGTATAATAACTCTACCCGCTGTCAGACTGTATAATAACTCTACCTGCTGTCAGACTGTATAATAACTCTACCTGCTGTCAGACTGAATAATAACTCTACCTGCTGTCAGACTGTATAATAACTCTACCTGCTGTCAGACTGTATAATAACTCTACCTGCTGTCAGACTGTATAATAACTCTACCCGCTGTCAGACTGTATAATAACTCTACCTGCTGTCAGACTGTATAATAACTCTACCTGCTGTCAGACTGTATAATAACTCTACCTGCTGTCAGACTGTATAATAACTCTACCTGCTGTCAGACTCTATAATAACTCTACCTGCTGTCAGACTGTATAATAACTCTACCTGCTGTCAGACTGTATAATAACTCTACCTGCTGTCAGGCTGTATAATAACTCTACCTGCTGTCAGACTGTATAATAACTCTACCTGCTGTCAGACTGTATAATAACTCTACCTGCTGTCGTATTTTGTGCTATGGACTCATTTACATGAGTGTTTTTGCCATTTTTAGTCATGTAAATTCTGCATTTCTTCAGTTTTATCTGTGAGAAAGAATAAATAAATTCAAACTCAAATTGCTATCAGCGAAGTCAGAGTTAGTAAAAGGTAAAGAGTCAAGTGTGAGTGTTAGTTCACGAAAGGGGAAGTGGGGGCTGTTGGGTTATTATTTCAGATACTCTTTGAGAGAGGAAGGGTTTCAGAAGAACGAGAGGAGCGGAAACCATGGGGAGAGAGAGGGGGAGGAGAGAGGGTGGAGGGTGAGAGAGGAGGGGGGAGAGAGAGGAGGGAGGAGAGGGGGTGGAGGGAGAGAGAGGAGGGGGGAGAGAGAGGAGGGGGGAGAGAGAAGAGAGAGGAGGGGGGAGAGAGAGGAGGGAGGAGAGAGGGTGGAGGGAGAGAGAGGAGGGGGGAGAGAGAGGAGGGAGGAGAGAGAGGAGGGAGGAGAGAGGGTGGAGGGTGAGAGAGGAGGGGGGAGAGAGAGGAGGGAGGAGAGAGGGTGGAGGGTGAGAGAGGAGGGGGGAGAGAGAGGAGGGAGGAGAGGGGGTGGAGGGAGAGAGAGGAGGGGGGAGAGAGAGGAGGGGGGAGAGAGAGAGAGAGGAGGGGGGAGAGAGAGGAGGGAGGAGAGAGGGTGGAGGGAGAGAGAGGAGGGGGGGAGAGAGAGGAGGGAGGAGAGGGGGTGGAGGGAGAGAGAGTGGGTGCTGGTGGAGAGAGGAGGGGGTGGAGGTAGAGAGAGGAGGGGGGAGAGTGAGAGAGAGGAGGGAGGAGAGGGGGTGGAGGGAGAGAGAGGGGGTGCTGGGGGAGAGAGGAGGGGGTGGAGGGAGAGAGAGGAGGGGGGAGAGGGAGAGAGAGGAGGGAGGAGGGGGGGTGGAGGGAGAGAGAGGGGGTGCTGGGGGAGAGAGGAGGGGGTGGAGGGAGAGAGAGGAGGGGGGAGAGGGAGAGAGAGGAGGGAGGAGAGGGGGTGGAGGGAGAGAGAGGGGGTGCTGGGGGAGAGAGGAGGGGGTGGAGGGAGAGAGAGGAGGGGGGAGAGGGGGTGGATGGAGAGAGAGAGGAGGGAGAGAGAGGAAGGAGGAGAGGAGGGAGAGAGAGGAAGGAGGAGAGGGGGTGGAGGGAGAGAGACGGGGTGCAGGGAGGAGAGAGGAGGGGGTGCAGGGGGGAGAGAAGGAGGGGTTGGAGGGAGAGAGAGAGAGGGGGGGAGAGAAACCACCTGAGACCTCCTGGAGAGCGGGCAGGCTGCTCCCACTCAGAGACAGAACAACTGAATGTTCCTCACAGTCACACACAGACTCCCCTTTCAATTAGATTCACAGGCACACTGAAAAATCATCAATTAACAACACATTGGTGAAACCATATCATTCAGCACGCTCTCCGTTCGCTTTGTTGATGAATTACCAATTTAGCCTGAACAGCTTGATCCCAGTCGTCTCTCTGCTACAACCTCAGAGAGGAACAGGGGGAGGAGAGAGAGGAGAGGAACAGAAAGGAACAGAGGAGAGGAACACAAAAGAGGAATGGAACAGAGGAGAGAAGAGGAGAAGAACAGAAAGGAATAGAGAGGAGAGGAGAGGAACAGAGGAGAGGAGAAGAACAGAAAGCAACAGAGGAGAGGAACAGAGGAGAGGAACAGAGGAGAGGAACAGAGGAGAGGAACAGAGGAGAGGAACAGCGGAGAGGAGAGGAACAGAGAGGAGAAGAACAGAAAGGAATAGAGGAGAGGAACAGAGGAGAGGAACAGAAAGGAACAGCGGAGAGGAACAGAGGAGAGTTAAGAAAATATTGACCAAATAAATTAAAGTAAAAAATAATAATAAAAAGTAACACAATACGAATAACAATAACGAGGCTATATACAGGGTATTACGGTACAGAGTCAATGTGGAGGCTATATACAGGGTATTACGGTACAGAGTCAATGTGGAGGCTATATACTGGGTATTACGGTACAGAGTCAATGTGGAGGCTATATACAGGGTATTACGGTACAGAGTCAATGTGGAGGCTATATACTGGGTATTACGGTACAGAGTCAATGTGGAGGCTATATACTGGGTATTACGGTACAGAGTCAATGTGGAGGCTATATACAGGGTATTACGGTACAGAGTCAATGTGGAGGCTATATACAGGGTATTACGGTACAGAGTCAATGTGGAGGCTATATACAGGGTATTACGGTACAGAGTCAATGTGGAGGCTATATACAGGGTATTACGGTACAGAGTCAATGTGGAGGCTATATACAGGGTATTACGGTACAGAGTCAATGTGGAGGCTATATACAGGGTATTACGGTACAGAGTCAATGTGGAGGCTATATACAGGGTATTACGGTACAGAGTCAATGTGGAGGCTATATACAGGGTATTACGGTACAGAGTCAATGTGGAGGCTATATACAGGGGGTACCGGTACAGAGTCAATGTGGAGGCTATATACAGGGGGTACCGGTACAGAGTCAATGTGGAGGCTATATACTGGGTATTACGGTACAGAGTCAATGTGGAGGCTATATACAGGGTATTACGGTACAGAGTCAATGTGGAGGCTATATACAGGGGGTACCGGTACAGAGTCAATGTGGAGGCTATATACTGGGTATTACGGTACAGAGTCAATGTGGAGGCTATATACAGGGTATTACGGTACAGAGTCAATGTGGAGGCTATATACAGGGTATTACGGTACAGAGTCAATGTGGAGGCTATATACAGGGTATTACGGTACAGAGTCAATGTGGAGGCTATATACAGGGTATTACGGTACAGAGTCAATGTGGAGGCTATATACAGGGTATTACGGTACAGAGTCAATGTGGAGGCTATATACAGGGTATTACGGTACAGAGTCAATGTGGAGGCTATATACAGGGGGTACCGGTACAGAGTCAATGTGGAGGCTATATACAGGGGGTACCGGTACAGAGTCAATGTGGAGGCTATATACTGGGTATTACGGTACAGAGTCAATGTGGAGGCTATATACAGGGTATTACGGTACAGAGTCAATGTGGAGGCTATATACAGGGGGTACCGGTACAGAGTCAATGTGGAGGCTATATACTGGGTATTACGGTACAGAGTCAATGTGGAGGCTATATACAGGGTATTACGGTACAGAGTCAATGTGTAGGCTATATACAGGGTATTACGGTACAGAGTCAATGTGAAGGCTATATACTGGGTATTACGGTACAGAGTCAATATACAGGGTATTACGGTACAGAGTCAATGTGGAGGCTATATACAGGGGGTACCGGTACAGAGTCAATGTGGAGGCTATATACAGGGTATTACGGTACAGAGTCATTGTGGAGGCTATATACAGGGTATTACGGTACAGAGTCAATGTGGAGGCTATATACAGGGTATTACGGTACAGAGTCAATGTGGAGGCTATATACAGGGTATTACGGTACAGAGTCAATGTGGAGGCTATATACAGGGTATTACGGTACAGAGTCAATGTGGAGGCTATATACAGGGGGTACCGGTACAGAGTCAATGTGGAGGCTATATACAGGGGGTACCGGTACAGAGTCAATGTGGAGGCTATATACTGGGTATTACGGTACAGAGTCAATGTGGAGGCTATATACAGGGTATTACGGTACAGAGTCAATGTGGAGGCTATATACAGGGGGGTACCGGTACAGAGTCAATGTGGAGGCTATATACTGGGTATTACGGTACAGAGTCAATGTGGAGGCTATATACAGGGTATTACGGTACAGAGTCAATGTGTAGGCTATATACAGGGTATTACGGTACAGAGTCAATGTGAAGGCTATATACTGGGTATTACGGTACAGAGTCAATATACAGGGTATTACGGTACAGAGTCAATGTGGAGGCTATATACAGGGGGTACCGGTACAGAGTCAATGTGGAGGCTATATACAGGGTATTACGGTACAGAGTCATTGTGGAGGCTATATACAGGGTATTACGGTACAGAGTCAATGTGGAGGCTATATACAGGGTATTACGGTACAGAGTCAATGTGGAGGCTATATACAGGGTATTACGGTACAGAGTCAATGTGGAGGCTATATACAGGGTATTACGGTACAGAGTCAATGTGGAGGCTATATACAGGGGGTACCGGTACAGAGTCAATGTGGAGGCTATATACAGGGGGTACCGGTACAGAGTCAATGTGGAGGCTATATACTGGGTATTACGGTACAGAGTCAATGTGGAGGCTATATACAGGGTATTACGGTACAGAGTCATAGTGGAGACTATATACAGGGGGTACCGGTACAGAGTCAATGTGGAGGCTATATACTGGGTATTACGGTACAGAGTCAATGTGGAGGCTATATACAGGGTATTACGGTACAGAGTCAATGTGGAGGCTATATACAGGGTATTACGGTACAGAGTCAATGTGGAGGCTATATACAGGGTATTACGGTACAGAGTCAATGTGGAGGCTATATACAGGGTATTACGGTACAGAGTCAATGTGGAGGCTATATACAGGGGGTACCGGTACAGAGTCAATGTGGAGGCTATATACTGGGTATTACGGTACAGAGTCAATGTGGAGGCTATATACTGGGTATTACGGTACAGAGTCAATGTGGAGGCTATATACTGGGTATTACGGTACAGAGTCAATGTGGAGGCTATATACTGGGTATTACGGTACAGAGTCAATGTGGAGGCTATATACAGGGTATTACGGTACAGAGTCAATGTGGAGGCTATATACAGGGTATTACGGTACAGAGTCAATGTGGAGGCTATATACAGGGTGTTACGGTACAGAGTCAATGTGGAGGCTATATACAGGGTATTACGGTACAGAGTCAATGTGGAGGCTATATACAGGGTATTACGGTACAGAGTCAATGTGGAGGCTATATACAGGGTATTACGGTACAGAGTCAATGTGGAGGCTATATACAGGGTATTACGGTACAGAGTCAATGTGGAGGCTATATACAGGGTATTACGGTACAGAGTCAATGTGGAGGCTATATACAGGGTATTACGGTACAGAGTCAATGTGGAGGCTATATACTGGGTATTACGGTACAGAGTCAATGTGGAGGCTATATACAGGGGGTACCGGTACAGAGTCAATGTGGAGGCTATATACAGGGTGTTACGGTACAGAGTCAATGTGGAGGCTATATACAGGGTATTACGGTACAGAGTCAATGTGGAGGCTATATACTGGGTATTACGGTACAGAGTCAATGTGGAGGCTATATACAGGGGGTACGGTACAGAGTCAATGTGGAGGCTATATACAGGGTATTACGGTACAGAGTCAATGTGGAGGCTATATACAGGGTATTACGGTACAGAGTCAATGTGGAGGCTATATACAGGGTATTACGGTACAGAGTCAATGTGGAGGCTATATACAGGGTATTACGGTACAGAGTCAATGTGGAGGCTATATACAGGGGGTACCGGTACAGAGTCAATGTGGAGGCTATATACAGGGGGTACCGGTACAGAGTCAATGTGGAGGCTATATACTGGGTATTACGGTACAGAGTCAATGTGGAGGCTATATACAGGGTATTACGGTACAGAGTCAATGTGGAGGCTATATACAGGGGGTACCGGTACAGAGTCAATGTGGAGGCTATATACTGGGTATTACGGTACAGAGTCAATGTGGAGGCTATATACAGGGTATTACGGTACAGAGTCAATGTGGAGGCTATATACAGGGTATTACGGTACAGAGTCAATGTGGAGGCTATATACAGGGTATTACGGTACAGAGTCAATGTGGAGGCTATATACAGGGTATTACGGTACAGAGTCAATGTGGAGGCTATATACAGGGTATTACGGTACAGAGTCAATGTGGAGGCTATATACAGGGTATTACGGTACAGAGTCAATGTGGAGGCTATATACAGGGGAGTACGGTACAGAGTCAATGTGGAGGCTATATACAGGGTATTACGGTACAGAGTCAATGTGGAGGCTATATACAGGGTATTACGGTACAGAGTCAATGTGGAGGCTATATACAGGGTATTACGGTACAGAGTCAATGTGAAGGCTATATACTGGGTATTACGGTACAGAGTCAATATACAGGGTATTACGGTACAGAGTCAATGTGGAGGCTATATACAGGGGGTACCGGTACAGAGTCAATGTGGAGGCTATATACAGGGTATTACGGTACAGAGTCAATGTGGAGGCTATATACTGGGTATTACGGTACAGAGTCAATGTGGAGGCTATATACAGGGTATTACGGTACAGAGTCAATGTGGAGGCTATATACAGGGGGTACCGGTACAGAGTCAATGTGGAGGCTATATACAGGGTATTACGGTACAGAGTCAATGTGGAGGCTATATACAGGGTATTACGGTACAGAGTCAATGTGGAGGCTATATACAGGGTATTACGGTACAGAGTCAATGTGGAGGCTATATACTGGGTATTACGGTACAGAGTCAATATACAGGGTATTACGGTACAGAGTCAATGTGGAGGCTATATACAGGGGGTACCGGTACAGAGTCAATGTGGAGGCTATATACAGGGTAGTACGGTACAGAGTCAATGTGGAGGCTATATACAGGGTATTACGGTACAGAGTCAATGTGGAGGCTATATACAGGGTATTACGGTACAGAGTCAATGTGGAGGCTATATACAGGGGATTACCGGTACAGAGTCAATGTGGAGGCTATATACAGGGTATTACGGTACAGAGTCAATGTGGAGGCTATATACAGGGGGTACCGGTACAGAGTCAATGTGGAGGCTATATACAGGGGGTACCGGTACAGAGTCAATGTGGAGGCTATATACTGGGTATTACGGTACAGAGTCAATGTGGAGGCTATATACAGGGTATTACGGTACAGAGTCATAGTGGAGGCTATATACAGGGGGTACCGGTACAGAGTCAATGTGGAGGCTATATACTGGGTATTACGGTACAGAGTCAATGTGGAGGCTATATACAGGGTATTACGGTACAGAGTCAATGTGGAGGCTATATACAGGGTATTACGGTACAGAGTCAATGTGGAGGCTATATACTGGGTATTACGGTACAGAGTCAATGTGGAGGCTATATACAGGGTATTACGGTACAGAGTCAATGTGGAGGCTATATACAGGGGTACCGGTACAGAGTCAATGTGGAGGCTATATACTGGGTATTACGGTACAGAGTCAATGTGGAGGCTATATACTGGGTATTACGGTACAGAGTCAATGTGGAGGCTATATACAGGGTATTACGGTACAGAGTCAATGTGGAGGCTATATACAGGGTATTACGGTACAGAGTCAATGTGGAGGCTATATACAGGGTATTACGGTACAGAGTCAATGTGGAGGCTATATACAGGGTATTACGGTACAGAGTCAATGTGGAGGCTATATACAGGGTATTACGGTACAGAGTCAATGTGGAGGCTATATACTGGGTATTACGGTACAGAGTCAATGTGGAGGCTATATACAGGGTATTACGGTACAGAGTCAATGTGGAGGCTATATACTGGGTATTACGGTACAGAGTCAATGTGGAGGCTATATACAGGGGGTACCGGTACAGAGTCAATGTGGAGGCTATATACTGGGTGTTACGGTACAGAGTCAATGTGGAGGCTATATACAGGGTATTACGGTACAGAGTCAATGTGGAGGCTATATACTGGGTATTACGGTACAGAGTCAATGTGGAGGCTATATACAGGGGGTACCGGTACAGAGTCAATGTGGAGGCTATATACAGGGTATTACGGTACAGAGTCAATGTGGAGGCTATATACAGGGTATTACGGTACAGAGTCAATGTGGAGGCTATATACAGGGTATTACGGTACAGAGTCAATGTGGAGGCTATATACAGGGTATTACGGTACAGAGTCAATGTGGAGGCTATATACAGGGGGTACGGTACAGAGTCAATGTGGAGGCTATATACAGGGGGTACCGGTACAGAGTCAATGTGGAGGCTATATACTGGGTATTACGGTACAGAGTCAATGTGGAGGCTATATACAGGGTATTACGGTACAGAGTCAATGTGGAGGCTATATACAGGGGGTACCGGTACAGAGTCAATGTGGAGGCTATATACTGGGTATTACGGTACAGAGTCAATGTGGAGGCTATATACAGGGTATTACGGTACAGAGTCAATGTGGAGGCTATATACAGGGTATTACGGTACAGAGTCAATGTGGAGGCTATATACAGGGTATTACGGTACAGAGTCAATGTGGAGGCTATATACAGGGTATTACGGTACAGAGTCAATGTGGAGGCTATATACAGGGTATTACGGTACAGAGTCAATGTGGAGGCTATATACAGGGTATTACGGTACAGAGTCAATGTGGAGGCTATATACAGGGGGTACCGGTACAGAGTCAATGTGGAGGCTATATACAGGGTGTTACCGGTACAGAGTCAATGTGGAGGCTATATACTGGGTATTACGGTACAGAGTCAATGTGGAGGCTATATACAGGGTATTACGGTACAGAGTCAATGTGGAGGCTATATACAGGGGGTACCGGTACAGAGTCAATGTGGAGGCTATATACTGGGTATTACGGTACAGAGTCAATGTGGAGGCTATATACAGGGTATTACGGTACAGAGTCAATGTGGAGGCTATATACAGGGTATTACGGTACAGAGTCAATGTGAAGGCTATATACTGGGTATTACGGTACAGAGTCAATATACAGGGTATTACGGTACAGAGTCAATGTGGAGGCTATATACAGGGGGTACCGGTACAGAGTCAATGTGGAGGCTATATACAGGGTATTACGGTACAGAGTCATTGTGGAGGCTATATACAGGGTATTACGGTACAGAGTCAATGTGGAGGCTATATACAGGGTATTACGGTACAGAGTCAATGTGGAGGCTATATACAGGGTATTACGGTACAGAGTCAATGTGGAGGCTATATACAGGGTATTACGGTACAGAGTCAATGTGGAGGCTATATACAGGGGGTACCGGTACAGAGTCAATGTGGAGGCTATATACAGGGGGTACCGGTACAGAGTCAATGTGGAGGCTATATACTGGGTATTACGGTACAGAGTCAATGTGGAGGCTATATACAGGGTATTACGGTACAGAGTCATAGTGGAGGACTATATACAGGGGGTACCGGTACAGAGTCAATGTGGAGGCTATATACTGGGTATTACGGTACAGAGTCAATGTGGAGGCTATATACAGGGTATTACGGTACAGAGTCAATGTGGAGGCTATATACAGGGTATTACGGTACAGAGTCAATGTGGAGGCTATATACTGGGTATTACGGTACAGAGTCAATGTGGAGGCTATATACAGGGTATTACGGTACAGAGTCAATGTGGAGGCTATATACAGGGGGTACCGGTACAGAGTCAATGTGGAGGCTATATACTGGGTATTACGGTACAGAGTCAATGTGGAGGCTATATACTGGGTATTACGGTACAGAGTCAATGTGGAGGCTATATACTGGGTATTACGGTACAGAGTCAATGTGGAGGCTATATACTGGGTATTACGGTACAGAGTCAATGTGGAGGCTATATACAGGGTATTACGGTACAGAGTCAATGTGGAGGCTATATACAGGGTATTACGGTACAGAGTCAATGTGGAGGCTATATACAGGGTGTTACGGTACAGAGTCAATGTGGAGGCTATATACAGGGTATTACGGTACAGAGTCAATGTGGAGGCTATATACAGGGTATTACGGTACAGAGTCAATGTGGAGGCTATATACAGGGTATTACGGTACAGAGTCAATGTGGAGGCTATATACTGGGTATTACGGTACATAGTCAATGTGGAGGCTATATACAGGGGGTACCGGTACAGAGTCAATGTGGAGGCTATATACAGGGTATTACGTTACAGAGTCAATGTGGAGGCTATATACAGGGGCTACCGGTACAGAGTCAATGTGGAGGCTATATACAGGGTATTACGGTACAGAGTCAATGTGGAGGCTATATACTGGGTATTACGGTACAGAGTCAATGTGGAGGCTATATACTGGGTATTACGGTACAGAGTCAATGTGGAGGCTATATACTGGGTATTACGGTACAGAGTCAATGTGGAGGCTATATACAGGGTATTACGGTACAGAGTCAATGTGGAGGCTATATACAGGGGGTACCAGTAAGGAGTCAATGTGGAGGCTATATACAGGGGGTACCAGTACCGAGTCAATGTGGAGGCTATATACAGGGTATTACGGTACAGAGTCAATGTGGAGGCTATATACAGGGTATTACGGTACAGAGTCAATGTGGAGGCTATATACAGGGTATTACGGTACAGAGTCAATGTGGAGGCTATATACAGGGTATTACGGTACAGAGTCAATGTGGAGGCTATATACAGGGTATTACGGTACAGAGTCAATGTGGAGGCTATATACAGGGGGTACCGGTACAGAGTCAATGTGGAGGCTATATACAGGGGGTACCGGTACAGAGTCAATGTGGAGGCTATATACTGGGTATTACGGTACAGAGTCAATGTGGAGGCTATATACAGGGTATTACGGTACAGAGTCAATGTGGAGGCTATATACAGGGGGTACCGGTACAGAGTCAATGTGGAGGCTATATACTGGGTATTACGGTACAGAGTCAATGTGGAGGCTATATACAGGGTATTACGGTACAGAGTCAATGTGGAGGCTATATACAGGGGGTACCGGTACAGAGTCAATGTGGAGGCTATATACTGGGTATTACGGTACAGAGTCAACGTGGAGGCTATATACTGGGTATTACGGTACAGAGTCAATGTGGAGGCTATATACAGGGTATTACGGTACAGAGTCAATGTGGAGGCTATATACAGGGTATTACGGTACAGAGTCAATGTGGAGGCTATATACAGGGTGTTACGGTACAGAGTCAATGTGGAGGCTATATACAGGGTATTACGGTACAGAGTCAATGTGGAGGCTATATACAGGGTATTACGGTACAGAGTCAATGTGGAGGCTATATACAGGGTATTACGGTACAGAGTCAATGTGGAGGCTATATACTGGGTATTACGGTACATAGTCAATGTGGAGGCTATATACAGGGGGTACCGGTACAGAGTCAATGTGGAGGCTATATACAGGGTATTACGTTACAGAGTCAATGTGGAGGCTATATACAGGGGCTACCGGTACAGAGTCAATGTGGAGGCTATATACAGGGTATTACGGTACAGAGTCAATGTGGAGGCTATATACTGGGTATTACGGTACAGAGTCAATGTGGAGGCTATATACTTGGTATTACGGTACAGAGTCAATGTGGAGGCTATATACTGGGTATTACGGTACAGAGTCAATGTGGAGGCTATATACAGGGTATTACGGTACAGAGTCAATGTGGAGGCTATATACAGGGGGTACCAGTAAGGAGTCAATGTGGAGGCTATATACAGGGGGTACCAGGTACCGAGTCAATGTGGAGGCTATATACAGGGTATTACGGTACAGAGTCAATGTGGAGGCTATATACAGGGTATTACGGTACAGAGTCAATGTGGAGGCTATATACAGGGTATTACGGTACAGAGTCAATGTGGAGGCTATATACAGGGTATTACGGTACAGAGTCAATGTGGAGGCTATATACAGGGTATTACGGTACAGAGTCAATGTGGAGGCTATATACAGGGGGTACCGGTACAGAGTCAATGTGGAGGCTATATACAGGGGGTACCGGTACAGAGTCAATGTGGAGGCTATATACTGGGTATTACGGTACAGAGTCAATGTGGAGGCTATATACAGGGTATTACGGTACAGAGTCAATGTGGAGGCTATATACAGGGTATTACGGTACAGAGTCAATGTGGAGGCTATATACAGGGTATTACGGTACAGAGTCAATGTGGAGGCTATATACAGGGTATTACGGTACAGAGTCAATGTGGAGGCTATATACAGGGTATTACGGTACAGAGTCAATGTGGAGGCTATATACAGGGTATTACGGTACAGAGTCAATGTGGAGGCTATATACAGGGGGTACCGGTACAGAGTCAATGTGGAGGCTATATACAGGGGGTACCGGTACAGAGTCAATGTGGAGGCTATATACTGGGTATTACGGTACAGAGTCAATGTGGAGGCTATATACAGGGTATTACGGTACAGAGTCAATGTGGAGGCTATATACAGGGGGTACCGGTACAGAGTCAATGTGGAGGCTATATACTGGGTATTACGGTACAGAGTCAATGTGGAGGCTATATACAGGGTATTACGGTACAGAGTCAATGTGGAGGCTATATACAGGGTATTACGGTACAGAGTCAATGTGGAGGCTATATACTGGGTATTACGGTACAGAGTCAATATACAGGGTATTACGGTACAGAGTCAATGTGGAGGCTATATACAGGGGGTACCGGTACAGAGTCAATGTGGAGGCTATATACAGGGTATTACGGTACAGAGTCAATGTGGAGGCTATATACAGGGTATTACGGTACAGAGTCAATGTGGAGGCTATATACAGGGTATTACGGTACAGAGTCAATGTGGAGGCTATATACAGGGTATTACGGTACAGAGTCAATGTGGAGGCTATATACAGGGTATTACGGTACAGAGTCAATGTGGAGGCTATATACAGGGGGTACCGGTACAGAGTCAATGTGGAGGCTATATACAGGGGGTACCGGTACAGAGTCAATGTGGAGGCTATATACTGGGTATTACGGTACAGAGTCAATGTGGAGGCTATATACAGGGTATTACGGTACAGAGTCATAGTGGAGACTATATACAGGGGGTACCGGTACAGAGTCAATGTGGAGGCTATATACTGGGTATTACGGTACAGAGTCAATGTGGAGGCTATATACAGGGTATTACGGTACAGAGTCAATGTGGAGGCTATATACAGGGTATTACGGTACAGAGTCAATGTGGAGGCTATATACTGGGTATTACGGTACAGAGTCAATGTGGAGGCTATATACAGGGTATTACGGTACAGAGTCAATGTGGAGGCTATATACAGGGGGTACCGGTACAGAGTCAATGTGGAGGCTATATACTGGGTATTACGGTACAGAGTCAATGTGGAGGCTATATACTGGGTATTACGGTACAGAGTCAATGTGGAGGCTATATACAGGGTATTACGGTACAGAGTCAATGTGGAGGCTATATACAGGGTATTACGGTACAGAGTCAATGTGGAGGCTATATACAGGGTATTACGGTACAGAGTCAATGTGGAGGCTATATACAGGGTATTACGGTACAGAGTCAATGTGGGGGCTATATACAGGGTATTACGGTACAGAGTCAATGTGGAGGCTATATACTGGGTATTACGGTACAGAGTCAATGTGGAAGCTATATACAGGGTATTACGGTACAGTGTCAATGTGGAGGCTATATACTGGGTATTACGGTACAGAGTCAATGTGGAGGCTATATACAGGGGGTACCGGTACAGAGTCAATGTGGAGGCTATATACTGGGTGTTACGGTACAGAGTCAATGTGGAGGCTATATACAGGGTATTACGGTACAGAATCAATGTGGAGGCTATATACTGGGTATTACGGTACAGAGTCAATGTGGAGGCTATATACAGGGGGTACCGGTACAGAGTCAATGTGGAGGCTATATACAGGGTATTACGGTACAGAGTCAATGTGGAGGCTATATACAGGGTATTACGGTACAGAGTCAATGTGGAGGCTATATACAGGGTATTACGGTACAGAGTCAATGTGGAGGCTATATACAGGGTATTACGGTACAGAGTCAATGTGGAGGCTATATACAGGGGGTACCGGTACAGAGTCAATGTGGAGGCTATATACAGGGGGTACCGGTACAGAGTCAATGTGGAGGCTATATACTGGGTATTACGGTACAGAGTCAATGTGGAGGCTATATACAGGGTATTACGGTACAGAGTCAATGTGGAGGCTATATACAGGGGGTACCGGTACAGAGTCAATGTGGAGGCTATATACTGGGTATTACGGTACAGAGTCAATGTGGAGGCTATATACAGGGTATTACGGTACAGAGTCAATGTGGAGGCTATATACAGGGTATTACGGTACAGAGTCAATGTGGAGGCTATATACAGGGTATTACGGTACAGAGTCAATGTGGAGGCTATATACAGGGTATTACGGTACAGAGTCAATGTGGAGGCTATATACAGGGTATTACGGTACAGAGTCAATGTGGAGGCTATATACAGGGTATTACGGTACAGAGTCAATGTGGAGGCTATATACAGGGGGTACCGGTACAGAGTCAATGTGGAGGCTATATACAGGGGGTACCGGTACAGAGTCAATGTGGAGGCTATATACTGGGTATTACGGTACAGAGTCAATGTGGAGGCTATATACAGGGTATTACGGTACAGAGTCAATGTGGAGGCTATATACAGGGGGTACCGGTACAGAGTCAATGTGGAGGCTATATACTGGGTATTACGGTACAGAGTCAATGTGGAGGCTATATACAGGGTATTACGGTACAGAGTCAATGTGTAGGCTATATACAGGGTATTACGGTACAGAGTCAATGTGAAGGCTATATACTGGGTATTACGGTACAGAGTCAATATACAGGGTATTACGGTACAGAGTCAATGTGGAGGCTATATACAGGGGGTACCGGTACAGAGTCAATGTGGAGGCTATATACAGGGTATTACGGTACAGAGTCATTGTGGAGGCTATATACAGGGTATTACGGTACAGAGTCAATGTGGAGGCTATATACAGGGTATTACGGTACAGAGTCAATGTGGAGGCTATATACAGGGTATTACGGTACAGAGTCAATGTGGAGGCTATATACAGGGTATTACGGTACAGAGTCAATGTGGAGGCTATATACAGGGGGTACCGGTACAGAGTCAATGTGGAGGCTATATACAGGGGGTACCGGTACAGAGTCAATGTGGAGGCTATATACTGGGTATTACGGTACAGAGTCAATGTGGAGGCTATATACAGGGTATTACGGTACAGAGTCATATGTGGAGGCTATATACAGGGGTACCGGTACAGAGTCAATGTGGAGGCTATATACTGGGTATTACGGTACAGAGTCAATGTGGAGGCTATATACAGGGTATTACGGTACAGAGTCAATGTGGAGGCTATATACAGGGTATTACGGTACAGAGTCAATGTGGAGGCTATATACTGGGTATTACGGTACAGAGTCAATGTGGAGGCTATATACAGGGTATTACGGTACAGAGTCAATGTGGAGGCTATATACTGGGTATTACGGTACAGAGTCAATGTGGAGGCTATATACAGGGGGTACCGGTACAGAGTCAATGTGGAGGCTATATACAGGGTATTACGGTACAGAGTCAATGTGGAGGCTATATACAGGGGGTACCGGTACAGAGTCAATGTGGAGGCTATATACAGGGTATTACGGTACAGAGTCAATGTGGAGGCTATATACTGGGTATTACGGTACATAGTCAATGTGGAGGCTATATACAGGGGGTACCGGTACAGAGTCAATGTGGAGGCTATATACAGGGTATTACGTTACAGAGTCAATGTGGAGGCTATATACAGGGGCTACCGGTACAGAGTCAATGTGGAGGCTATATACAGGGTATTACGGTACAGAGTCAATGTGGAGGCTATATACTGGGTATTACGGTACAGAGTCAATGTGGAGGCTATATACTGGGTATTACGGTACAGAGTCAATGTGGAGGCTATATACTGGGTATTACGGTACAGAGTCAATGTGGAGGCTATATACAGGGTATTACGGTACAGAGTCAATGTGGAGGCTATATACAGGGGGTACCAGTAAGGAGTCAATGTGGAGGCTATATACAGGGGGTACCGGTACAGAGTCAATGTGGAGGCTATATACAGGGTATTACGGTACAGAGTCAATGTGGAGGCTATATACAGGGTATTACGGTACAGAGTCAATGTGGAGGCTATATACAGGGTATTACGGTACAGAGTCAATGTGGAGGCTATATACAGGGTATTACGGTACAGAGTCAATGTGGAGGCTATATACAGGGTATTACGGTACAGAGTCAATGTGGAGGCTATATACAGGGGGTACCGGTACAGAGTCAATGTGGAGGCTATATACAGGGGGTACCGGTACAGAGTCAATGTGGAGGCTATATACTGGGTATTACGGTACAGAGTCAATGTGGAGGCTATATACAGGGTATTACGGTACAGAGTCAATGTGGAGGCTATATACAGGGGGTACCGGTACAGAGTCAATGTGGAGGCTATATACTGGGTATTACGGTACAGAGTCAATGTGGAGGCTATATACAGGGTATTACGGTACAGAGTCAATGTGTAGGCTATATACAGGGTATTACGGTACAGAGTCAATGTGGAGGCTATATACTGGGTATTACGGTACAGAGTCAATGTGGAGGCTATATACAGGGTATTACGGTACAGAGTCAATGTGGAGGCTATATACAGGGTATTACGGTACAGAGTCAATGTGGAGGCTATATACTGGGTATTACGGTACAGAGTCAATGTGGAGGCTATATACAGGGTATTACGGTACAGAGTCAATGTGGAGGCTATATACAGGGGGTACCGGTACAGAGTCAATGTGGAGGCTATATACTGGGTATTACGGTACAGAGTCAATGTGGAGGCTATATACTGGGTATTACGGTACAGAGTCAATGTGGAGGCTATATACTGGGTATTACGGTACAGAGTCAATGTGGAGGCTATATACTGGGTATTACGGTACAGAGTCAATGTGGAGGCTATAACGGTACAGAGTCAATGTGGAGGCTATATACAGGGTGTTACGGTACAGAGTCAATGTGGAGGCTATATACAGGGTGTTACGGTACAGAGTCAATGTGGAGGCTATATACAGGGTATTACGGTACAGAGTCAATGTGGAGGCTATATACAGGGTATTACGGTACAGAGTCAATGTGGGGGTTATATACAGGGTATTACGGTACAGAGTCAATGTGGAGGCTATATACTGGGTATTACGGTACAGAGTCAATGTGGAGGCTATATACAGGGTATTACGGTACAGAGTCAATGTGGAGGCTATATACTGGGTATTACGGTACAGAGTCAATGTGGAGGCTATATACAGGGGGTACCGGTACAGAGTCAATGTGGAGGCTATATACAGGGGGTACCGGTACAGAGTCAATGTGGAGGCTATATACTGGGTGTTACGGTACAGAGTCAATGTGGAGGCTATATACAGGGTATTACGGTACAGAATCAATGTGGAGGCTATATACTGGGTATTACGGTACAGAGTCAATGTGGAGGCTATATACAGGGGGTACCGGTACAGAGTCAATGTGGAGGCTATATACTGGGTGTTACGGTACAGAGTCAATGTGGAGGCTATATACAGGGTATTACGGTACAGAATCAATGTGGAGGCTATATACTGGGTATTACGGTACAGAGTCAATGTGGAGGCTATATACAGGGGGTACCGGTACAGAGTCAATGTATAGGCTATATACAGGGTATTACGGTACAGAGTCAATGTGGAGGCTATATACAGGGGGTACCGGTACAGAGTCAATGTGGAGGCTATATACAGGGTATTACGGTACAGAGTCAATGTGGAGGCTATATACTGGGTATTACGGTACAGAGTCAATGTGGAGGCTATATACAGGGGGTACCAGTACCGAGTCAATGTGGAGGCTATATACAGGGGGTACCGGTACAGAGTCAATGTGGAGGCTATATACAGGGGGTACCAGTACAGAGTCAATGTGGAGGCTATATACAGGGGGTACCAGTACCGAGTCAATGTGGAGGCTATATACAGGGTATTACGGTACAGAGTCAATGTGGAGGCTATATACAGGGGGTACCGGTACAGAGTCAATGTGGAGGCTATATACAGGGGGTACCGGTACAGAGTCAATGTGGAGGCTATATACTGGGTATTACGGTACAGAGTCAATGTGGAGGCTATATACAGGGTATTACGGTACAGAGTCAATGTGGAGGCTATATACAGGGGGTACCGGTACAGAGTCAATGTGGAGGCTATATACTGGGTATTACGGTACAGAGTCAATGTGGAGGCTATATACAGGGTATTACGGTACAGAGTCAATGTGGAGGCTATATACAGGGTATTACGGTACAGAGTCAATGTGGAGGCTATATACAGGGTATTACGGTACAGAGTCAATGTGGAGGCTATATACAGGGTATTACGGTACAGAGTCAATGTGGAGGCTATATACAGGGTATTACGGTACAGAGTCAATGTGGAGGCTATATACAGGGTATTACGGTACAGAGTCAATGTGGAGGCTATATACAGGGGGTACCGGTACAGAGTCAATGTGGAGGCTATATACAGGGGGTACCGGTACAGAGTCAATGTGGAGGCTATATACTGGGTATTACGGTACAGAGTCAATGTGGAGGCTATATACAGGGTATTACGGTACAGAGTCAATGTGGAGGCTATATACAGGGGGTACCGGTACAGAGTCAATGTGGAGGCTATATACTGGGTATTACGGTACAGAGTCAATGTGGAGGCTATATACAGGGTATTACGGTACAGAGTCAATGTGTAGGCTATATACAGGGTATTACGGTACAGAGTCAATGTGGAGGCTATATACTGGGTATTACGGTACAGAGTCAATGTGGAGGCTATACAGGGTATTACGGTACAGAGTCAATGTGGAGGCTATATACAGGGGGTACCGGTACAGAGTCAATGTGGAGGCTATATACAGGGTATTACGGTACAGAGTCATTGTGGAGGCTATATACAGGGTATTACGGTACAGAGTCAATGTGGAGGCTATATACAGGGTATTACGGTACAGAGTCAATGTGGAGGCTATATACAGGGTATTACGGTACAGAGTCAATGTGGAGGCTATATACAGGGTATTACGGTACAGAGTCAATGTGGAGGCTATATACAGGGGGTACCGGTACAGAGTCAATGTGGAGGCTATATACAGGGGGTACCGGTACAGAGTCAATGTGGAGGCTATATACTGGGTATTACGGTACAGAGTCAATGTGGAGGCTATATACAGGGTATTACGGTACAGAGTCAATGTGGAGGCTATATACAGGGGGTACCGGTACAGAGTCAATGTGGAGGCTATATACTGGGTATTACGGTACAGAGTCAATGTGGAGGCTATATACAGGGTATTACGGTACAGAGTCAATGTGGAGGCTATATACAGGGTATTACGGTACAGAGTCAATGTGGAGGCTATATACTGGGTATTACGGTACAGAGTCAATGTGGAGGCTATATACAGGGTATTACGGTACAGAGTCAATGTGGAGGCTATATACTGGGTATTACGGTACAGAGTCAATGTGGAGGCTATATACAGGGGGTACCGGTACAGAGTCAATGTGGAGGCTATATACAGGGTATTACGGTAAAGAGTCAATGTGGAGGCTATATACAGGGGGTACCGGTACAGAGTCAATGTGGAGGCTATATACAGGGTATTACGGTACAGAGTCAATGTGGAGGCTATATACTGGGTATTACGGTACAGAGTCAATGTGGAGGCTATATACAGGGGGTACCGGTACAGAGTCAATGTGGAGGCTATATACAGGGTATTACGGTACAGAGTCAATGTGGAGGCTATATACAGGGGCTACCGGTACAGAGTCAATGTGGAGGCTATATACAGGGTATTACGGTACAGAGTCAATGTGGAGGCTATATACTGGGTATTACGGTACAGAGTCAATGTGGAGGCTATATACTGGGTATTACGGTACAGAGTCAATGTGGAGGCTATATACAGGGTATTACGGTACAGAGTCAATGTGGAGGCTATATACAGGGTATTACGGTACAGAGTCAATGTGGAGGCTATATACAGGGGGTACCAGTAAGGAGTCAATGTGGAGGCTATATACAGGGGGTACCAGTACCGAGTCAATGTGGAGGCTATATACAGGGTATTACGGTACAGAGTCAATGTGGAGGCTATATACAGGGTATTACGGTACAGAGTCAATGTGGAGGCTATATACAGGGTATTACGGTACAGAGTCAATGTGGAGGCTATATACAGGGTATTACGGTACAGAGTCAATGTGGAGGCTATATACAGGGTATTACGGTACAGAGTCAATGTGGAGGCTATATACAGGGGGTACCGGTACAGAGTCAATGTGGAGGCTATATACAGGGGGTTCCGGTACAGAGTCAATGTGGAGGCTATATACTGGGTATTACGGTACAGAGTCAATGTGGAGGCTATATACAGGGTATTACGGTACAGAGTCAATGTGGAGGCTATATACAGGGGGTACCGGTACAGAGTCAATGTGGAGGCTATATACTGGGTATTACGGTACAGAGTCAATGTGGAGGCTATATACAGGGTATTACGGTACAGAGTCAATGTGGAGGCTATATACAGGGTGTTACCGGTACAGAGTCAATGTGGAGGCTATATACTGGGTATTACGGTACAGAGTCAATGTGGAGGCTATATACAGGGTATTACGGTACAGAGTCAATGTGGAGGCTATATACAGGGTATTACGGTACAGAGTCAATGTGGAGGCTATATACTGGGTATTACGGTACAGAGTCAATGTGGAGGCTATATACAGGGTATTACGGTACAGAGTCAATGTGGAGGCTATATACAGGGGGTACCGGTACAGAGTCAATGTGGAGGCTATATACTGGGTATTACGGTACAGAGTCAATGTGGAGGCTATATACTGGGTATTACGGTACAGAGTCAATGTGGAGGCTATATACTGGGTATTACGGTACAGAGTCAATGTGGAGGCTATATACTGGGTATTACGGTACAGAGTCAATGTGGAGGCTATATACAGCGTATTACGGTACAGAGTCAATGTGGAGGCTATATACAGGGTATTACGGTACAGAGTCAATGTGGAGGCTATATACAGGGTGTTACGGTACAGAGTCAATGTGGAGGCTATATACAGGGTATTACGGTACAGAGTCAATGTGGAGGCTATATACAGGGTATTACGGTACAGAGTCAATGTGGAGGCTATATACTGGGTATTACGGTACAGAGTCAATGTGGAGGCTATATACAGGGTATTACGGTACAGAGTCAATGTGGAGGCTATATACTGGGTATTACGGTACAGAGTCAATGTGGAGGCTATATACAGGGGGTACCGGTACAGAGTCAATGTGGAGGCTATATACAGGGTGAGTTACCGGTACAGAGTCAATGTGGAGGCTATATACTGGGTGTTACGGTACAGAGTCAATGTGGAGGCTATATACAGGGTATTACGGTACAGAATCAATGTGGAGGCTATATACTGGGTATTACGGTACAGAGTCAATGTGGAGGCTATATACAGGGGGTACCGGTACAGAGTCAATGTGGAGGCTATATACTGGGTGTTACGGTACAGAGTCAATGTGGAGGCTATATACAGGGTATTACGGTACAGAATCAATGTGGAGGCTATATACTGGGTATTACGGTACAGAGTCAATGTGGAGGCTATATACAGGGGGTACCGGTACAGAGTCAATGTATAGGCTATATACAGGGTATTACGGTACAGAGTCAATGTGGAGGCTATATACAGGGGGTACCGGTACAGAGTCAATGTGGAGGCTATATACAGGGTATTACGGTACAGAGTCAATGTGGAGGCTATATACTGGGTATTACGGTACAGAGTCAATGTGGAGGCTATATACAGGGGGTACCAGTACCGAGTCAATGTGGAGGCTATATACAGGGGGTACCGGTACAGAGTCAATGTGGAGGCTATATACAGGGGGTACCAGTACCGAGTCAATGTGGAGGCTATATACAGGGGGTACCAGTACCGAGTCAATGGGGAGGCTATATACAGGGTATTACGGTACAGAGTCAATGTGGAGGCTATATACAGGGGGTACCGGTACAGAGTCAATGTGGAGGCTATATACAGGGGGTACCGGTACAGAGTCAATGTGGAGGCTATATACAGGGGGTACCGGTACAGAGTCAATGTGGAGGCTATATACAGGGGGTACCGGTACAGAGTCAATGTGGAGGCTATATACTGGGTATTACGGTACAGAATCAATGTGGAGGCTATATACTAGGGGGTACCGGTACAGAGTCAATGTGGAGGCTATATACAGGGGGTATCGGTACAGAGTCAATGTGGAGGCTATATACAGGGGGTACCGGTACAGAGTCAATGTGGAGGCTATATACAGGGGGTACCGGTACAGAGTCAATGTGGAGGCTATATACAGGGGGTACGTGTACAGAGTCAATGTGGAGGCTATATACAGGGGGTACCGGTACAGAGTCATTGTGGAGGCTATATACAGGGGGTACCGGTACAGAGTCAATGTGGAGGCTATATACAGGGGGTACCGGTACAGAGTCAATGTGGAGGCTATATACAGGGGGTACCGGTACAGAGTCAATGTGGAGGCTATATACAGGGTGTTACGGTACAGAGTCAATGTGGAGGCTATATACAGGGTGTACAGGTTAGTTGAGGTAATTTGTACATGTAGGTGGGGGTGAAGTGACTATGCATAGATAATAAACAGCGAGTAGCAGCAGTGTAAAAATATAAATGGGGGGGTCAATGTAAATTGTCCGCTGGCCATTTTATTAATTAATAAAATAAAGTCTAATGGCTTTGGGGTAGAAGCTGTTGAGGAGCCTTTTGGTCCTAGACTTGGCGCTCCGGTACCGCTTGCCGTGCTGTAGCAGAGAAAACAGTCCATAACTTTGGTGACTGGAGTCTCTGACAATTTTATGGGCTTTCCTCTGACACCGCCTGGTATATAGGTCCTGGATGGCAGGAAGCTTGGCCCCAGTGATGTACTGGGCCGTACGTACTATCCTCTGTAGCGCCTCACGGTCAGATGCCGAGCAGTTGCCATACCAGGCGGTGATGCAACCCGTCAGGATGCTCTCGATGGTGCAGATATAGAACCTTTTGAGGATCTGGGGACCCATGCCAAATCTTTTCAATCTCCTGAGGGGGAAAAGGTGTCGTCATGCCCTCTTCACGGCTGTCTTGGTGTGCTTGGACCATGATAGTTTGTTGGTGATGTGGACTACAAGGAACTTGAAACTCTCGACCTGCTCCACTACAGCCCAATCGATGTTTATGGGGGCCGGTTCGGCCCACCTTTTCCTGCAGTCCACAATCATCTCCTTTGTCTTGCTCACATTGAGGGAGAGGTTGTTGTCCTGGCATCACACTGCCAGTTCTCTGACCTCCTCCCTATAGGCCGTCTCATCGTTGTCGGTGATCAGGCCTACCACTGTTGTGTCGTCAGACAGCAGCTACTCTTCCTGGGGTTTATTATGGATCCTCATTAGTTCCTGCCGAGGCAGCAGCTACTCTTCCTGGGGTTTATTATGGATCCCCATTAGTTCCTGTCAAGGCAGCAGCTACTCTTCCTGGGGTTTATTATGGATCCCCATTAGTTCCTGCCAAGGCAGCAGCTACTCTTCCTGGGGTTTATTATGGATCCCCATTAGTTCCTGCCAAGGCAGCAGCTACTCTTCCTGGGGTTTATTATGGATCCCCATTAGTTCCTGGCCAAGGCAGCAGCTACTCTTCCTGGGGTTTATTATGGATCCCCATTAGTTCCTGCCAAGGCAGCAGCTACTCTTCCTGGGGTTTATTATGGATCCCCATTAGTTCCTGCCAAGGCAGCAGCTACTCTTCCTGTGGTTTATTATGGATCCCCATTAGTTCCTGCCAAGGCAGCAGCTACTCTTCCTGGGGTTTATTATGGATCCCCATTAGTTCCTGCCAAGGCAGCAGCTACTCTTCCTGTGGTTTATTATGGATCCCCCATTAGTTCCTGCCAAGGCAGCAGCTACTCTTCCTGGGGTTTATTATGGATCCCGGCAGTTAGTACCGGCCAGTTAGGCAGCGGCTGCTCTATCCAGGGCAGTTGTATCAGGGCAGTTCCACTAGGGCAGTTCCTGCCAGGGCAGTTACAGCTACGGCAGTTACACAGGGCGGTTTATACAGGGAAGTTCCCCAGGGCAGTTCCTGCCAGGGCAGTTAAACAGGGCTACTCTATCCAGGGCAGTTTATACAGGGCAGTCCTCCAGGGCAGTTCCTGCCAGGGCAGTTGTACAGGGCTACTCTGTCCAGGGCAGTTAAACAGGGCAGTCCTCCAGGGCAGTTCCTGCCAAGGGCAGTTATACAGGGCTACTCTATCCAGGGCAGTTTATAAAGGGCAGTCCCCATCAGTGCCTGCCAAGGCAGCGGCTACTCTATCCAGGGCAGTTATACAGGGCAGTTGTACAGGGCAGTTGTACAGGGCAGTTAAACAGGGCAGTTATACAGGGCAGTCACACAGGGCAGTCACACAGGGCAGTTACACAGGGCAGTTACACAGGGCAGTTAAACAGGGCAGTTAAACAGGGCAGTTATACAGGGCAGTTATACAGGGCAGTTATACAGGGCAGTTGTACAGGGCAGTTGTACAGGGCAGTTGTACAGGGCAGTTGTACAGGGCAGTTAAACAGGGCAGTTATACAGGGCAGTTATACAGGGCAGTTATACAGGGCAGTTATAAAGGGCAGTTAAACAGGTCAGTCACACAGGGCAGTTATACAGGGCAGTTATAAAGGGCAGTTATACAGGGCAGTTATACAGGGCAGTTATAAAGGGCAGTCACACAGGGCAGTCAAACAGGGCAGTTATACAGGGCAGTTATACAGGGCAGTTATACAGGGCAGTTAAACAGGGCAGTTGAACAGGGCAGTTGAACAGGGCAGTCACACAGGGCAGTCACACAGGGCAGTCACACAGGGCAGTCACACAGGGCAGTTATAACAGGGCAGTCAAACAGGGCAGTAACACAGGGCAGTCACACAGGGCAGTAACACAGGGCAGTTAAACAGGGCAGTTATACAGGGCAGTAACACAGGGCAGTTATAAAGGGCAGTAACAGAGGGCAGTCAAACAGGGCAGTTAAACAGGGCAGTCACACAGGGCAGTCACACAGGGCAGTTAAACAGGGCAGTCACACAGGGCAGTAACACAGGGCAGTCATACAGGACAGTTACACAGGGCAGTCACACAGGGCAGTAACACAGGGCAGTTAAACGGGGCAGTTATACAGGGCAGTAACACAGGGCAGTTAAACAGGGCAGTAACACAGGGCAGTAACACAGGGCAGTCACACAGGGCAGTCACACAGGGCAGTAACACAGGGCAGTTATAAAGGGCAGTAACAGAGGGCAGTCAAACAGGGCAGTTAAACAGGGCAGTCACACAGGGCAGTCATACAGGACAGTTACACAGGGCAGTCACACAGGGCAGTAACACAGGGCAGTTAAACAGGGCAGTTATACAGGGCAGTAACACAGGGAAGTTGCCTCTTTTTGCCGCGTTATTGAGGAAACATGTACTGACTGTGACTGAGATACTGTATGTGGTCGTCCCTCCAAGCTGTGATGAATGTGTTGACTTTAAACTGTGTTGGATCAGAGCGTGTGCTAAAATTACTCCAAACGTAAACAGACTCTGAACAAAACACAGCAGGGAGACGAGACGCCGCGGCCTCTGTAGACGTTTAATTCCTCTCCGCTCGCGTCGTTTTATATCCACGTTAGCGCCTGTCAATAAAGAGCCGCGTCCGTCGAGACCCAGATTCCGTGTCTTCGACGTTTTTGTGTTTCTGTAAAAAACACGATTAATCATGTAGATTTTCTGTATTGGGAAGCGTTCCGTCGCCCCGACAGACTGATGCGTTTATCAGCGCTCTCAGAGATGCTTTTGTCTCGGAGAATATTTATATATCTCTCAGATTGTCTGCAAAACCAGATATTATTGTGAAAATGAATAAGTCGAGGTTTAAATGAAGGGCATGAAAAAGACAACTATATCACTTTTAAAAACCTTACAAGCATTCTGCTAGTCATGGATTTATCTACTGTTAGCAGACTGGTTAGCATTCTGCTAGTCATGGATTTATCTACTGTTAGCAGACTGGTTAGCATTCTGCTAGTCATGGATTTATCTACTGTTAGCAGACTGGTTAGCATTCTGCTAGTCATGGATTTATCTACTGTTAGCAGACTGGTTAGCATTCTGCTAGTTATGGATTTATCTACTGTTAGCAGACTGGTTAGCATTCTGCTAGTTATGGATTTATCTACTGTTAGCAGACTGGTTAGCATTCTGCTAGTCATGGATTTATCTACTGTTAGCAGACTGGTTAGCATTCTGCTAGTTATGGATTTATCTACTGTTAGCAGACTGGTTAGCATTCTGCTAGTCATGGATTTATCTACTGTTAGCAGACTGGTTAGCATTCTGCTAGTCATGGATTTATCTACTGTTAGCAGACTGGTTAGCATTCTGCTAGTCATGTAGTTGGATTTACCTACTGTAACTAGTAAAGATATGGTTAGCATTCTGCTAGTCATGTAGTTGGATTTATCTACTGTAACTAGTAAAGATATGGTTAGCATTCTGCTAGTCATGTAGTTGGATTTATCTACTGTTACTAGTAAATATATGGTTAGCATTCTGCTAGTCATGTAGTTGGATTTATCTACTGTAACTAGTAAAGATATGGTCAGCAGACTGCTAGTCATGTAGATTTACTACCTTAGTATAGATACAGACTATTATAATAAGGTAGTATAGATACAGCAGACTATTATAATAAGGTAGTATTGATACAGACTATTATAATAAGGTAGTATAGATACAGACTATTATAATAAGGTAGTATAGATACAGCAGACTATTATAATAAGGTAGTATAGATACAGACTATTATTATAAGGTAGTATAGATACAGACTATTATTATAAGGTAGTATAGATACAGTAGACGAAAGGAGAGCCTGGAAGAACAGCTAGCTAAAGGAGAGCCTGGAAGAACAGCTAGCTAGCTAAAGGAGAGCAGCTAGCTAGCCAGCTAGCTAAAGGAGAGCCTGGAAGAACAGCTAGCTAGCCAGCTAGCTAGAGGAGAGCCCTGGAAGAACAGCTAGCCAGCTAGCTAAAGGAGAGCCTGGAAGAACAGCTAGCTAGCTAAAGGAGAGCCTTGAGGAACAGCTAGCTAGCTAAAAGAGAGCCTTGAGGAACAGCTAGTTAGCTAAAAGAGAGCCTTGAGGAACAGCTAGCTAGCTAAAAGAGAGTAGGGAAGAACAGCTAGCCAGCTAGCTAAAGGAGAGCCTTGAGGAACAGCTAGCTAGCTAGCTAAAAGAGAGTAGGGAAGAACAGCTAGCCAGCTAGCTAAAGGAGAGTCTGGAAGAACAGCTAGCTAGCTAAAGGAGAGCCTTGAGGAACAGCTAGCTAGCTAAAGGAGAGCCTTGAGGAACAGCTAGCTAGCTAAAGGAGAGCCTTGAGGAACAGCTAGCTAGCTAGCTAAAGGAGAGTCTGGAAGAACAGCTAGCTAGCTAAAGGAGAGCCTTGAGGAACAGCTAGCTAGCTAGCTAAAAGAGAGCCTTGAGGAACAGCTAGCCAGCTAAAGGAGAGCCTTGAGGAACAGCTAGCTAGCTAAAGGAGAGCCTTGAGGAACAGCTAGCTAGCTAAAAGAGAGTAGGGAAGAACAGCTAGCTAGCTAAAGGAGAGTCTGGAAGAACAGCTAGCTAGCTAAAGGAGAGCCTTGAGGAACAGCTAGTTAGCTAAAAGAGAGCCTTGAGGAACAGCTAGCTAGCTAAAAGAGAGTAGGGAAGAACAGCTAGCCAGCTAGCTAAAGGAGAGCCTTGAGGAACAGCTAGCTAGCTAGCTAAAAGAGAGTAGGGAAGAACAGCTAGCCAGCTAGCTAAAGGAGAGTCTGGAAGAACAGCTAGCTAGCTAAAGGAGAGCCTTGAGGAACAGCTAGCTAGCTAAAGGAGAGCCTTGAGGAACAGCTAGCTAGCTAAAGGAGAGCCTTGAGGAACAGCTAGCTAGCTAAAAGAGAGTAGGGAAGAACAGCTAGCCAGCTAGCTAAAGGAGAGCCTTGAGGAACAGCTAGCTAGCTAGCTAAAGGAGAGCCTGGAAGAACAGCTAGCTAGCTAAAGGAGAGCCTTGAGGAACAGCTAGCTAGCTAAAGGAGAGCCTTGAGGAACAGCTAGCTAGCTAAAGGAGAGCCTTGAGGAACAGCTAGCTAGCTAGCTAAAAGAGAGCCTTGAGGAACAGCTAGCCAGCTAGCTAAAGGAGAGCCTTGAGGAACAGCTAGCTAGCTAAAGGAGAGCCTTGAGGAACAGCTAGCTAGCTAAAAGAGAGTAGGGAAGAACAGCTAGCTAGCTAAAGGAGAGTCTGGAAGAACAGCTAGCTAGCTAAAGGAGAGCCTGGAAGAACAGCTAGCTAGCTAAAGGAGAGCCTTGAGGAACAGCTAGCTAGCTAAAAGAGAGTAGGGAAGAACAGCTAGCTAGCTAAAGGAGAGTCTGGAAGAACAGCTAGCTAGCTAAAGGAGAGCCTTGAGGAACAGCTAGTTAGCTAAAAGAGAGCCTTGAGGAACAGCTAGCTAGCTAAAGGAGAGCCTTGAGGAACAGCTAGCTAGCTAAAAGAGAGTAGGGAAGAACAGCTAGCTAGCTAAAGGAGAGTCTGGAAGAACAGCTAGCTAGCTAAAGGAGAGTCTGGAAGAACAGCTAGCTAGCTAAAGGAGAGCCTTGAGGAACAGCTAGCTACTTGTTGATTGTCTTCTTGTTTATTGTTTTCTTCCTCGTAGGATTTGGACCTGTAATTGTAGCCCACTAACGCAGGTGTAACAGAGACCTTGGGCTCTATTCAGTCCGTATCGTGGAAGTTCAGCCCTCAACCCCAATTCACATTACATTTTACATTTTTACATTTTAGTCATTTAGCAGACGCTCTTATCCAGAGCCACAGGGAAGACATTTAAAGGCAATGTTCCTGCGTTGATAATCTGGAAAGGGCCTTTCTGTAGTTTCAGCGATACAGACTTCAGTCACAGACAGACAGGGGAAGAGAATGAGATGTTTAATGTTAGCTTGTTTATTTCTTCAGTGTAGTTTTCTACCAGGACCCGGTTTCCTTGAATGTCTATTGACGCACTCTACGTCACAAATTGCTCCCTGTTCCCTATATAGGGCTCTGGTCTAAAGTAGTGCACTTCATAGGGCTCTGGTCTAAAGTAGTGCACTATATAGGGCTCTGGTCTAAAGTAGTGCACTACATAGGGCTCTGGTCTAAAGTAGTGCACTACATAGGGCTCTGGTCTAAAGTAGTGCACTATATAGGGCTCTGGTTTAAAGTAGTGCACTACATAGGGCTCTGGTCTAAAGTAGTGCACTATATAGGGCTCTGGTTTAAAGTAGTGCACTACATAGGGCTCTGGTCTAAAGTAGTGCACTATATAGGGCTCTGGTTTAAAGTAGTGCACTACATAGGCTCTGGTCTAAAGTAGTGCACTATATAGGGCTCTGGTTTAAAGTAGTGCACTACATAGGGCTCTGGTCTAAAGTAGTGTACCATATAGGGCTCTGGTCTAAACTAGTGCACTATATAGGGCATAGGGTGCCATTTGGGATGCATTTCACAGTGTTTCCCTTCCCTCTAGTTGTTGACGTCCTGGTTCATGCTGGGGGTTATTGATCATGTTTCCACTCAGGTCCTCCTGATCTAACTACTATCGATTAACAGCGTCATCTTTAGATCTCTCATCTAGTGGCTCTGTTTTCAGACTGTTTCACTCATTTTGACCTCTGAAATCGGCTTGTTGTTGTTGTTGTTACGTGTCCTAAAACCATTACCCTATAAATAGTCTGCGTTTAAAGACCAGGTTACCTGGAAATTACGCAAATAATTTCCGGCACTCAGCAGCCATGGCAACAACAGTGGAGCAGAGAGAGAATTTTTGGTTGAACAGAGAATGATGTTTGGCTTTTTTCACCAGCTGTTCCTCCGTACCAAGTCATGCCTTTATTATGGACGTAAAGGCTGCTGGAGACATTAGCCGTGTTTACAGATTACTACAGATTACTACAGTCGGTAGGAGGGAGAGAGAGAGAGAGAGAGGACTGAGAGAGAGGACTGAGAGAGAGGGAGAGAGGACTGAGGGAGAGGGAGAGAGAGGACTGTCACTGGTATAGAGGGACAGTAAGACCCAGTAATACCTAGCAATATGCTTGTGTTTCTAGCTCCAACAGTAATACCTAGCAATATGCTTGTGTTTCTAGCTCCAACAGTAATACCCAGCAATATACTTGTGTTTCCAGCTCCAACAGTACAGTAATACCCAGCAATATGCTTGTGTTTCCAGCTCCAACAGTACAGTAATACCTAGCAATATGCTTGTGTTTCTAGCTCCAACAGTAATACCCAGCAATATACTTGTGTTTCCAGCTCCAAAAGTACAGTAATACCCAGCAATATGCTTGTGTTTCCAGCTCCAACAGTAATACCTAGCAATATGCTTGTGTTTCTAGCTCCAACAGTAATACCCAGCAATATGCTTGTGTTTCCAGCTCCAACAGTACAGTAATACCCAGCAATATGCTTGTGTTTCCAGCTCCAACAGTAATACCTAGCAATATGCTTGTGTTTCTGGCTCCAACAGTAATACCTAGCAATATGCTTGTGTTTCTAGCTCCAACAGTAATACCCAGCAATATGCTTGTGTTTCTAGCTCCAACAGTAATACCTAACAATATGCTTGTGTTTCTAGCTCCAACAGTAATACCCAGCAATATGCTTGTGTTTCCAACTCCAACAGTAATACCTAGCAATATGCTTGTGTTTCTAGCTCCAACAGTAATACCTAGCAATATGCTTGTGTTTCTAGCTCCAACAGTAATACCTAGCAATATGCTTGTGTTTCCAGCTCCAACAGTAATACCCAGCAATATGCTTGTGTTTCTGGCTCCAACAGTAATACCTAGCAATATGCTTGTGTTTCTAGCTCCAACAGTACAGTAATACCTAGCAATATGCTTGTGTTTCTAGCTCCAACAGTAATACCTAGCAATATGCTTGTGTTTCTAGCTCCAACAGTACAGTAATACCTAGCAATATGCTTGTGTTTCTAGCTCCAACAGTAATACCTAGCAATATGCTTGTGTTTCTAGCTCCAACAGTAATACCTAGCAATATGCTTGTGTTTCCAGCTCCAACAGTAATACCCAGCAATATGCTTGTGTTTCTGGCTCCAACAGTAATACCTAGCAATATGCTTGTGTTTCTAGCTCCAACAGTACAGTAATACCCAGCAATATGCTTGTGTTTCTAGCTCCAACAGTAATACCCAGCAATATGCTTGTGTTTCTAGCTCCAACAGTAATACCTAGCAATATGCTTGTGTTTCTAGCTCCAACAGTAATACCTAGCAATATGCTTGTGTTTCTAGCTCCAACAGTAATACCTAGCAATATGCTTGTGTTTCTAGCTCCAACAGTAATACCCAGCAATATGCTTGTGTTTCCAGCTCCAACAGTAATACCTAGCAATATGCTTGTGTTTCTAGCTCCAACAGTAATACCTAGCAATATGCTTGTGTTTCTAGCTCCAACAGTAATACCTAGCAATATGCTTGTGTTTCTAGCTCCAACAGTACAGTAATACCTAGCAATATGCTTGTGTTTCCAGCTCCAACAGTAATACCCAGCAATATGCTTGTGTTTCTAGCTCCAACAGTACAGTAATACCCAGCAATATGCTTGTGTTTCCAACTCCAACAGTACAGTAATACCCAGCAATATGCTTGTGTTTCCAGCTCCAACAGTAATACCTAGCAATATGCTTGTGTTTCTAGCTCCAACAGTACAGTAATACCCAGCAATATGCTTGTGTTTCTAGCTCCAACAGTAATACCTAGCAATATGCTTGTGTTTCCAGCTCCAACGGTAATACCTAGCAATATGCTTGTGTTTCTAGCTCCAACAGTAATACCTAGCAATATGCTTGTGTTTCTAGCAATAGATAACAATACACACGTAATCCACAAAATAAGAAATATATAAAGTTGTAGTCAGAAGTTTACATCCACTTCGGGTTGGAGTCGTTAAAACTCGTTTTTCAACCACTCCACAAATTTCTTGTTATCAAACTATAGTTTTGGCAAGTCGGTTAGGACATCTACTTTGTGCATGACACAAATCATTTTTCCAACAATTGTTTACAGACGGATTATTTCACTTATAATTCACTGTATCACAATTCCAGTGGGTCAGAAGTTTACATACACTAAATTGACTGTGTCTTTAAACAGCTTTGAAAATACCAGAAAATGGTGTCATGGCTTTAGAAGCTTCTGATAGGCTAATTGACATAATTTGAGTCAATTGGAGGTGTACCTGTGGATGTATTTCAAGGCCGACCTTTAAACTCAGTGCCTCTTTGCTTGACAAATCAAAAGATATCAGCCAAGACTTCAGAAAACAAATTGTAGACCTCCACGAGTCTGGTTCATCCTTGGGAGCAATTTCCAAACGCCTGAAGGGACCACGTTCATCTGTACAAACAATAGTACGCAAGTATAAACACCATGGGACCACGCAGCTGTCATACCGCTCAGGAAGGAGACACGTTCTGTCTCCTAGAGATGAACGTACTGTGGTGCGAAAAGTGCAAATCAATCCCAGAACAACAGCAAAGGACCTTGTGAAGATGCTGGAGGAAACAGGTACAAAAGTATCTATATCCACAGTAAAACGACTCTTATATCGACATAACCTGAAAGGTCGCTCAGCAAGGAAGAAGCCACTGCTCCAAAACCGCCATAAAAAAGCCAGACTACGGTTTGCAACTGCACATGGGGACAAAGATCGTACTTTTTGGAGAAATGTCCTCTGGTCTGATGAAACAAAAATAGAACTGTTTGGCCATAATGACCATCGTTATGTTTGGAGGAAAAAGGGGGGAGGCTTGCAAGCCGAAGAACACCATCCCAACCGTGAAGCACGGGGGTGGCAGCATCATGTTGTGGGGGTGCTTTGCTGCAGGAGGGACTGGTGCACTTCACAAAATTGATGGCATCATGAGGAAGGGAAAATTATTTGGAAATATATTGAACCAACATCTCAAGACATCAGTCAGGAAGTTAAAGCTTGGTCACAGATGGGTCTTCCAAATGGACAATGACCCCAAGCATACTTCCAAAGTTGTGTATACCATCGGTATTAGGGCTGATGGTGACAGTGGGTTACAGTATTAGGGCTGATGGTGACAGTGGGTTACAGTATTAGGGCTGATAGTGACAGTGGCTTACAGTATTAGGGCTGATGGTGACAGTGGGTTACAGTATTAGGGCTGATGGTGACTGTGGGTTACAGTATTAGGGCTGATGGTGACAGTGGGTTACAGTATTAGGGCTGATGGTGACTGTGGGTTACAGTATTAGGGCTGATGTTGACAGTGGGTTACAGTATCAGGGCTGATGTTGACAGTGGGTTACAGTATTAGGGCTGATGGTGAACAGTGGGTTACAGTATTAGGGCTGATGGTACAGTATGTTACAGTATTAGGGCTGATGGTGACAGTGGTTTACAGTATTAGGGCTGATGGTCCAGTGGGTTACAGTATTAGGGGTGATGGTGTCAGTGGGTTACAGTATTAGGGCTGATGGTGAGTGGGTTACAGTATTAGGGCTGCTGGTGACAGTGGGTTACAGTATTAGGGCTGATGGTGAGTGGGTTACAGTATTAGGGCTGATGGTGACAGTGGGTTACAGTATTAGGGCTGCTGGTGACAGTATGTTACAGTATTAGGGCTGATGGTGACAGTGGGTTACAGTATTAGGGCTGATGGTAACAGTGGGTTACAGTATTAGGGGTGATGGTGACAGTGGGTTACAGTATTAGGGCTGATGGTGACAGTGGGTTACAGTATTAGGGCTGATGGTGACTGTGGGTTACAGTATTAGGGCTGATGTTGACAGTGGGTTACAGTATCAGGGCTGATGTTGACAGTGGGTTACAGTATCAGGGCTGATGGTGACAGTGGGTTACAGTATTAGGGCTGATGGTGACAGTGGGTTACAGTATTAGGGCTGATGGTGACAGTGGGTTACAGTATTAGGGCTGATGGTGACTGTGGGTTACAGTATTAGGGCTGATGTTGACAGTGGGTTACAGTATCAGGGCTGATGTTGACAGTGGGTTACAGTATCAGGGCTGATGGTGACAGTGGGTTACAGTATTAGGGGTGATGGTGACAGTGGGTTACAGTATTAGGGCTGATGGTGACAGTGGGTTACAGTATTAGGGCTGATGGTGACTGTGGGTTACAGTATTAGGGCTGATGTTGACAGTGGGTTACAGTATCAGGGCTGATGTTGACAGTGGGTTACAGTATCAGGGCTGATGGTGACAGTGGGTTACAGTATTAGGGCTGATGGTGACAGTGGGTTACAGTATTAGGGCTGATGGTGACAGTGAGTTACAGTATCAGGGCTGATGGTGACAGTGGGTTACAGTATCAGGGCTGATGGTGACAGTATGTTACAGCAGTGATAAAATATGCCCAATGTTTTTGAAGGTGCTCAGCCACAGTTTATCTACTACAGCCTTTCTGTCTATTGTCTCAGAGTCTGTCTTAGTCGCCCTAAACCAAGCCAACACCGTGTTACAGTATTGAATTTTACAGTCAGAAAAAGACACCTATATTGTTCTGACTGTAGTCTTCTCTTTGTCTCTTCTCTCTCTCTCTCTCTCTCAGCGGATCCAGGGAGCGACCGCAGTCATCACCCCCAGGGAGAGGACTCTGAAACGGGGGACAGATCCAGCTCACAGGCCCTCGGATCACAAGCAGCCACACGTCTACTGGCCTTGGTGTTGACTTCGCTACTGACGACACTTTACATGTACCTACCTAGCTGTTAACGTCAACAATCTGCTGGTGACCCCCCTTCCAAACGCTTTCATTTCCTGTTACCTGTGGACCCGTCTGAGGTGAAGAGGAGGGTAAAGAGAACCTCTAGACGTTCTAGAACTAGAACAGAACTGTGTCTGATGTTCTAGAAGGAGACGGGATGATGTCAGACAGGAAGAGGATATGACAATCATATATATATATATACCTGACTATACCTGCCATTAAGTTTCACTAACAACCTAATACTGAGATATTTAACAAAGTCTAATGTCTCTGGCCTGAAATACTCTCCTCCTCTTAAAACATTTTTTTTATCATGTAAAAAAGGGGAAAATAATGTCATTGTATTTCATTGATAATATAAACTACCGTTCAAAAAGTCTTGGGGTCACTTAGAAATGTCCTTGTTTTTGAAGGAAACAGAAGAATAAAAAATGGTCCATTTTTAAAATAAACATAAAATTGATCAGAAATACGGCGTAGACATTGTTAATGTTGTAAATGACTATTGTAGCTGGAAACGGCTGATTTTTAATGGAATATCTACATAGGCGTTCAGAGGCCCATTATCAGCAACCATCACTCCTGTGTTCCAATGGCACGTTGTGTTAGCTAATCCAAGTTTATCATTTTAAAAAGGCTAATTGATCATTAGAAAACCCTTCTGCAATTGATGTTAGCACAGCTGAAACACTGTTGTACTGATTAAAGAAGCAATAAAACTGGCCTTCTTAAGACTAGTTGAGTATCTGGAGCATCAGCATTTGTGGGTTCGATTACAGGCTCAAAATAGCCAGAAACAAATAACTTTCTTCTGAAACTTGTCAGTCTATTCTTGTTCTGAGAAATGAAGGCTATTTCATGCGAGAAATTGCCAAGAAACTGAAGATCTCGTACAACGCTGTGTACTACTCCCTTCACAGAACAGCGCAAACTGGATCTAACCAGAATAGAAAGAGGAGTGGGAGGCCCCGGTGCACAACTGAGCAAGAGGACAAGTACATTAGAGTGTCTAGTTTGAGAAACAGACACCTCACAAGTCCTCAACTGGCAGCTTCATTAAATAGTTCCCACAAAACACCAGTCTCAACGTCGACAGTGGAGAGGCGACTCCGGGATGCTGTCCTTCCAGGCAGAGTTCCTCTGTCCAGTCTCAACAGTGGAGAGGAGACTCCAGGATGCTGTCCTTCTGGGCAGAGTTCCTCTGTCCAGTCTCAACAGTGAGGAGGCGACTCCGGGATGCTTCCAGGCAGAGTTCCTCTGTCCAGTCTCAACAGTGAAGAGGCCACTCCGGGATGCTGTCCTTCCAGGCAGAGTTCCTCTGTCCAGTCTCAACAGTGAAGAGGCCACTCCGGGATGCTGGCCTTCATCATGTGGTGGTACCATGCACCCTGAGGTTCTCATTACAGACACCTAGTCAATGGGTACAGTAGGTGAAAAACATTAACATTACAGTCAATGGGTACAGGAGGTGGAAAACATAGTTGTGGTGTCCAGGCGTCCACTACAGAGGACATAGTTGTGGTGTCCACTACAGAGGACATAGCTGCGGCGTCCAGGTGTCCACTACAGAGGACATAGTTGTGGCGTCCAGGTGTCCACTACAGAGGACATAGTTGTGGTGTCCAGGTGTCCACTACAGAGGACATAGTTGTGGCGTCCAGGTGTCCACTACAGAGGACATAGTTGTGGCGTCCAGGCGTCCACTACAGAGGACATAGTTGTGGTGTCCACTACAGAGGACATAGTTGTGGCGTCCAGGTGTCCACTACAGAGGACATAGTTGTGGTGTCCACTACAGAGGACATAGTTGTGGCGTCCAGGTGTCCACTATAGAGGACATAGTTGTGGCGTCCAGGTGTCCACTACAGAGGACATAGTTGTGGCGTCCAGGCGTCCACTACAGAGGACATAGTTGTGGCATCCAGGCGTCCACTACAGAGGACATAGTTGTGGCGTCCAGGTGTCCACTACAGAGGACATAGTTGTGGCGTCCAGGTGTCCACTACAGAGGACATAGTTGTGGTGTCCACTACAGAGGACATAGCTGCGGCGTCCAGGCGTCCACTACAGAGGACATAGCTGCGGCGTCCAGGCGTCCACTACAGAGGACATAGCTGTGGCGTCCAGGCGTCCACTACAGAGGACATTTCTTACACAGTCCTGACAACTCACTGAACTATTCCTGAGATATTCACTTACTAGAAAATATTTGAATATCAAACTCACTGAAATTATCATTAAGAAATATAAATAAATAATAATAATATAATAAATAAATATTGACCCCCACACATATGAGATCTTTGAAAAGCCCAGGATGTCCGCTCGAAGGGACAACAGGACTTAATACAGTGGCTCCTACGGATGAAATGCTGGGTCTCAGAAGGATATGAAAACAACATGAAGAAGGTGAAGTGGATTAGAGAGGAGGAGGAGGAGGGGGAGGAGGAGGGGTAGAGAGGAGGAGGAGGTGAGGAGGAGGGGGAGGGGTAGAGAGGAGGGGGAGAGAGGAGGAGGAGGGGGAGATTGGAAGGGAGAGAGGAGGGGTAGAGGGGAGAGGAGGGAAGATAGATGAGGTGGTAGGAGAGAGAGAGAGAGAGAGAGAGAGAGAGAGGAGGTGGTAAGAGAGAGAGAGAGACAGACAGACAGACAGACAGACAGACAGACAGACACCCAGAGAGAGAGAGACAGAGAGAGAGACAGAGAGAGAGAGAGACAGAGAGAGAGAGACAGAGAGAGAGAGAGAGAGAGAGAGAGAGAGAGAGAGAGAGACAGAGAGAGACAGAGAGAGAGAGAGAGAGAGAGAGAGAGAGAGACAGAGAGAGACAGAGAGAGAGAGAGACAGAGAGAGAGAGACAGAGAGAGAGAGAGAGAGAGAGAGAGAGAGAGAGACACCCAGAGAGAGAGAGAGAGAGACAGAGAGAGAGAGAGAGAGACAGAGAGAGAGAGAGAGAGAGACACCCAGAGAGAGAATGGGAATTCAGTCTCTCCCCTCCATCCCCAGATTAGTTTCCCCAGGAGTCCATTATCTCCTTTCTAACTCAATCCATCACTCCCCCTCTGCTTCTCTCTTCCACTTCACAGGGCGCTGTGAGGATGGGTGTGTGTGCTGGTTAGCTGTACAAGTGTGTGTGTGTGTGTGTGTGTGTGTGTGTGTGTGTGTGTGTGTGTGTGTGTGTGTGTGTGTGTTAGCTGTACTAGACTGTGTGTGTGTGTGTGTGTGTGTGTGTGTGTGTGTGTGTGTGTGTTGTGTGTGTGTGTGTGTGTGTGTGTGTGTGTGTGTGTGTGTGTTAGCTGTACTAGACTGTGTGTGTGTGTGTGTGTGTGTGTGTGTGTGTGTGTGTGTGTGAGTCCAGATGAGCTCAGGCGTGATACTGTCTCTTCTCTCTCCTCTTCCCGGACTAAAGGTTTCATCCAGTCCGTATTGCGTAAGATCTGCTTTAAGATATAAAGGTCATTTCCGTTTATAAACGTTTGGTATCCACCAACGCTGGATCGTTGCCTTTTAATTCTCAGTCAAACTAGAACACAGATCTTCCTCTACGTCTGTGATGAGGATCAGCCCGAACATCCCTATGGGCCCGATTCAGACGTAGGACATGTAGGCCTTTCCTACCTGCCTGTCCTACAGGCCTTTCCTACAGGCCTTACCTGCCTGCTTTTCCTACCTGCCTTTCCTACCTGCCTTTTCTACAGGCCTTTCCTACCTGCCTTTCCTACCTGCCTTTCCTACCTGCCTTTCCTACCTGCCTTTCCTACCTGCCTTTCCTACCTGCCTTTTCTACCTGCCTTTCCTACCTGCCTTTCCTACAGGCCTTTCCTACCTGCCTTTCCTACCTGCCTTTCCTACCTGCCTTTCCTACAGGCCTTTCCTACAGGCCTTACCTGCCTGCCTTTCCTACCTGCCTTTCCTACCATCCTTTCCTACAGGCCTTTCCTACAGGCCTTTGGGGTGTGGGGGGGTTTCTATGAACCAGGTGGCCCCCAGGTGGGTTGTGTAGAGATGAATAGTGAGGAGTCTGAATACATGAATGAATTTGAATCACCTGCAGAACCAGGTCCCAGCGGCTTCAGCAAACCTCCCAACAACCTGCAGAACCAAGTCCCCTCTGCTTCTCTCTTCCACTTCACAGGGCGCTGTGAGGATGGGTGTGTGTGCTGGTTAGCTGTACAAGTGTGTGTGTGTGTGTGTGTGTGTGTGTGTGTGTGTGTGTGTGTAGTGTGTGTGTGTGTGTGTGTGTGTGTGTGTGTGTGTGTGTGTGTGTGTGTGTGTGTGTGTGTGTGTGTGTGTGTAGTGTGTGTGTGTGTGTAGTGTGTGTGTGTGTGTGTGTGTAGTGTGTGTGTGTGTGTGTGTGTGTGTGTGTGTGTGTGTGTGTGTGTAGTGTGTGTGTGTGTGTGTGTGTGTGTAGTGTGTGTGTGTGTAGTGTGTGTGTGTATTAACTCAGGCACAGCAGCCTTAGCCTGGAAGATAATACTGTCAGAGTCACAACAACAACACATGTTTTCATGTTTATCACCAGGCTGGGTGCCATGGAAACGAGGCTTCTGTCTGCAACACCGACCCGGATTCAAACGAAGCGCCCTTGTAGACTTTACATTACTGTCCTTGAAAGCGTTTACGAGATGAGCACAGTGAAATTCATAAAAGCTGCACAGCCGAAGTTATAATCTGTCTCCGTATTAGTGGCATTTCCTACCTGCCTTTCCTACAGGCCTGTCCTACCTGCCTTTCCTACCTGCCTTTCCTACAGGCCTGTCCTACCTGCCTGTCCTACCTGCCTTTCCTACCTGCCTTTCCTACAGGCCTGTCCTACCTGCCTTTCCTACCTGCCTTTCCTACAGGCCTGTCCTACCTGCCTTTCCTACCTGCCTTTCCTACAGGCCTGTCCTACCTGCCTGTCCTACCTGCCTTTCCTACCTGCCTTTCCTACCTGCCTTTCCTATCAGCTCTGGTGTCAGGGACAGCGGAGAGTGGCAGGTCAACAGTGGATCCTCTGCATGTCTTAATGCTGGGTCCTCAAGCTGGAATATTAATATTATAACAGTATAACTGAGAGGGATATATAGTTAGGGATGATCTGGGTATTATTTTGGGGGTGTTGAACTGAGAGGGATGATACCGGTGTTATTTTGTGGGGTGTTGAACTGAGAGGGATGATACCGGTGTTATTTTGGGGGTGTTGAACTGAGAGGGATTGTCCGGGTGTTATTTTGTGGGGTGTTGAACTGAGAGGGTTGATCTGGGTGTTATTTTGGGGGTGTTGAACTGAGAGGGATGATACCGGTGTTATTTTGTGGGGTGTTGAACTGAGAGGCATGATACCGGTGTTATTTTGTGGGGTGTTGAACTGAGAGGGATGATACCGGTATTATTTTGGGGGTGTTGAACTAAGAGGGATTGTCCGGGTGTTATTTTGTGGGGTGTTGAACTGAGAGGGTTGATCTGGGTGTTATTTTGGGGGGTGTTGAACTGAGAGGGATGATCTGGGTGTTATTTTGGGGGGTGTTGAACTGAGAGGGATGATCTGGGTGTTATTTTGGGGGTGTTGAACTGAGAGGGATGGTCTGGGTGTTATTTTGTGGGGTGTTGAACTGAGAGGGATGATACCGGTGTTATTTTGGGGGTGTTGAACTGAGAGGGATGATACCGGTGTTATTTTGGGGGTGTTGAAATGAGAGGTATGATCTGGGTGTTATTTTGTGGAGGTGTTGAACTGAGAGGGATGATACCGGTGTTATTTTGGGGGTGTTGAACTGAGAGGGATGATCTGGGAGTTATTTTGGGGGTGTTGAACTGAGAGGGATGATACCGGTGTTATTTTGGGTGGTGTTGAACTGAGAGGAATGATCCGGGTGTTATTTTGTGGGGTGTTGAACTGAGAGGGTTGATCTGGGTGTTATTTTGGGGGGTGTTGAACTGAGAGGGATGATCTGGGTGTTATTTTGGGGGTGTTGAACTGAGAGGGATGATACCGGTGTTATTTTGTGGGGTGTTGAACTGAGAGGGATGATACCGGTGTTATTTCGGGGGTGTTGAATTGAGAAGGATGATCTGGGTGTTATTTTGTGGGGTGTTGAACTGAGAGGGATGATCTGGGTGTTATTTTGGGGGTGTTGAACTGAGAGGGTTGATCTGGGTGTTATTTTGGGGGTGTTGAACTGAGAGGGATGATACCGGTGTTATTTTGGGGGTGTTGAACTGAGAGGGATGATACCGGTGTTATTTTGGGGGTGTTGAAATGAGAGGGATGATCTGGGTGTTATTTTGTGGAGGTGTTGAACTGAGAGGGATGATACCGGTGTTATTTTGTGGGGTGCTGAACTGAGAGGGATGATCTGGGAGTTATTTTGGGGGTGTTGAACTGAGAGGGATGATACCGGTGTTATTTTGGGGGGTGTTGAACTGAGAGGGATGATACCGGTGTTATTTTGGGGGTGTTGAACTGAGAGGGATGATCTGGGTGTTATTTTGGGGTGTTGAACTGAGAGGCATGATACCGGTGTTATTTTGTGGGGTGTTGAACTGAGAGGGATGATACCGGTATTATTTTGGGGGTGTTGAACTAAGAGGGATTGTCCGGGTGTTATTTTGTGGGGTGTTGAACTGTGAGGGTTGATCTGGGTGTTATTTTGGGGGGTGTTGAACTGAGAGGGATGATCTGGGTGTTATTTTGGGGGTGTTGAACTGAGAGGGATGATACCGGTGTTATTTTGTGGGGTGTTGAACTGAGAGGGATGATCTGGGTGTTATTTTGGGGGTGTTGAACTGAGAGAGATGATACCGGTGTTATTTTGGGGGTGTTGAACTGAGAGGGATGATACCGGTGTTAATTTGAGGGTGTTGAACTGAGAGTGATTGTCTGGGTGTTATTTTGGGGGTGTTGAACTGAGAGTGATTGTCTGGGTGTTATTTTGGGGGTGTTGAACTGAGAGTGATTGTCTGGGTGTTATTTTTGGAGGTGTTGAAAGTGATAAAGAGTTTTTAATCTGTTTGCTAACACAGGCAAGAGGTTTATTGGTGTTAAGCCAGTCTGGCCGTCAACCAATAGAGATCCGAAGTTAAGTCCCTCAGCAATGTTTATGACAGGGCTCGCGGGTTGGCCAACAGGAGAGCTGGGAGCTGGGGCTCAGCCAATCAGAACACAGCAGAGAGAAGCGTCGTTTTTTTTTTTTTTGACTCTCCAAAATAAATATGTTGTTATTATATCATCTCGATCGAAATGACAAAAAAATGTGGACTTGTGGTGAGTGTTTTATGAAACCTCCTGCGGTTAGTGTAATGTACTGTACATCACCATCTCTGTTTCCTGTGTAATGGCAGGGACGGAAGATATATCAGCTCAAATCTAAAACAACAATCTCCAATCCTCTTGTTTATCGCGTCCTCCTCCTCAGGAAGAGAGAAAACAGTCACATCAATATTGGTTTTTTTCCTGCTGTTTCTCCTCCCACTGAGATAAGTGCCTCAATTC
Organism: Salmo salar; assembly: GCF_965601325.2. Taxonomy (NCBI): domain Eukaryota; kingdom Metazoa; phylum Chordata; class Actinopteri; order Salmoniformes; family Salmonidae; genus Salmo; species Salmo salar. The sequence goes on from NC_138307.1 coordinate 40,485,937, forward strand.
ACCCCCAGTACTGCTTCCACCTTTCACACAGTGGCTGGTGCTGGGACCAGCTTTCACAATAAACTCTCTCTCCCTCTCTCGCTCTGTGTCACGATTTCTCCTCTCTCTCTCTCTCTTTTGCTCTCTCTCTCTGACTGACTCTCTCTTAATCATGATCTCTCGCTGTCTCTCTCTCTCTCTCGCTCTGTCTCTCCCTCTCTCGCTGTCTCCCTCTCTCACTGTCTATCTCTCGCTCTGTCTCTCCCTCTCTCGCTGTCTCCCTCTCTCGCTGTCTCCCTCTCTCGCTGTCTCTCCCTCTCTCGCTCTCTCCCTCTCTCGCTGTCTCTCCCTCTCTCGCTGTCTCTCCCTCTCTCTCGCTGTCTCTCCCTCTCTCTCGCTGTCTCTCTCTCTCGCTGTCTCTCCCTCGCTCTCTGTCTCTCCCTCTCTCGCTGTCTCTCCCTCTCTCTCGCTGTCTCTCTCTCTCGCTGTCTCTCCCTCTCTCGCTGTCGCTCTCTCTCTCGCTGTCTCTCTCTCTCTCGCTGTCTATCTCTCGCTCTGTCTCTCCCTCTCTCGCTGTCTCTCCCTCTCGCTCTCTGTCTCTCTCGCTCTCCGTCTCTCTCGCTCTCCCTCTCTCTCGCTGTCTCTCCCTCTCTCTTGCTGTCTCTCCCTCGCTCTCTGTCTCTCTCTCTCTCTCTCGCTGTCTCTCCCTCTCTCTCGCTGTCTCTCCCTCTCTCTCGCTGTCTCTCTCGCTCTCTGTCTCTCCCTCTCTCACTGTCTCTCTCTCTCGCTGTCTCTCTCTCTCTCAGCAGTGCTGTGATGTAGGAGTGAACAGTAGGGTACGCCTGTCTGCTATTTTATTTGATGGGCGATAGATGGGCATTCCCTAATACAGACACAAATACATAGGGTTTTGAATCTACTGACAGAGAGAGAGAGAAATTCAACAGCTTGTATTGTATAATGACAGGCAGGAATCAACAGCTTGTATTGCATTATGACAGGCAGGAATCAACAGCTTGTATTGTATTATAACAGGCAGGAATCAACAGCTTGTATTGCATTATGACAGGCAGGAATCAACAGCTTGTATTGCATTATGACAGGCAGGAATCAACAGCTTGTATTGCATTATGACAGGCAGGAATCAACAGCTTGTATTGCATTATGACAGGCAGGAATCAACAGCTTGTATTGTATTATGACAGGCAGGAATCAACAGCTTGTATTGCATTATGACAGGCAGGAATCAACAGCTTGTATTGTATTATAACAGGCAGGAATCAACAGCTTGTATTGTATTATAACAGGCAGGAATCAACAGCTTGTATTGTATTATGACAGGCAGGAATCAACAGCTTGTATTGTATTATAACAGGCAGGAATCAACAGCTTGTATTGTATTATGACAGGCAGGAATCAACAGCTCGTATTGTATTATGACAGGCAGGAATCAACAGCTTGTATTGTATTATAACAGGCAGGAATCAACAGCTTGTATTGTATTATAACAGGCAGGAATCAACAGCTTGTATTGTATTATGACAGGCAGGAATCAACAGCTCGTATTGTATTATGACAGGCAGGAATCAACAGCTCGTATTGTATTATAACAGGCAGGAATCAACAGCTCGTATTGTATTATGACAGGCAGGAATCAACAGCTCGTATTGTATTATAACAGGCAGGAATCAACAGCTCGTATTGTATTATAACAGGCAGGAATCAACAGCTTGTATTGTATTATGACAGGCAGGAATCAACAGCTTGTATTGTATTATAACAGGCAGGAATCAACAGCTTGTATTGTATTATGACAGGCAGGAATCAACAGCTTGTATTGTATTATGACAGGCAGGAATCAACAGCTTGTATTGTATTATAACAGGCAGGAATCAACAGCTTGTATTGCATTATGACAGGCAGGAATCAACAGCTTGTATTGCATTATGACAGGCAGGAATCAACAGCTTGTATTGCATTATGACAGGCAGGAATCAACAGCTTGTATTGCATTATGACAGGCAGGAATCAACAGCTTGTATTGTATTATGACAGGCAGGAATCAACAGCTTGTATTGCATTATGACAGGCAGGAATCAACAGCTTGTATTGTATTATAACAGGCAGGAATCAACAGCTTGTATTGTATTATAACAGGCAGGAATCAACAGCTTGTATTGCATTATGACAGGCAGGAATCAACAGCTTGTATTGCATTATGACAGGCAGGAATCAACAGCTTGTATTGTATTATGACAGGCAGGAATCAACAGCTTGTATTGTATTATGACAGGCAGGAATCAACAGCTTGTATTGTATTATGACAGGCAGGAATCAACAGCTTGTATTGTATTATAACAGGCAGGAATCAACAGCTTGTATTGTATTATAACAGGCAGGAATCAACAGTTTGTATTGTATCATGTGCAGTATATGTTCCACTAGATTCAGTTACTCTTCATGTTGTTTTCCTAATCAGTGTCGGCCCGTGGAAGAAGGCAACAGAACTATATCTATATCAGAACTAATATCCATCGATTCCTCTGTACTGACGCTGCGAGTTACTCTGACATATGTCAAACGAACAACAGTAATGAACCAACCCTCCATCATTAACCTTGTCCAGACCGCGAGATAAAGGACAACAGAAAGAGATTCTATTCTATTCTATTCTACAATAATATCTACTTTCTAAGAGAACACTGTCTATTCTATTCTATTCTATAATATCTACTTTCTAAGAGAACACTGTCTATTCTATTCTATAATATCTACTTTCTCAGAGAACACTGTCTATTCTATTCTATTCTATAATATCTACTTTCTAAGAGAACACTGTCTATTCTATTATATTCTATAATATCTACTTTCTAAGAGAACACTGTCTATTCTATTCTATAATATCTACTTTCTAAGAGAACACTGTCTATTCTATTCTATTCTATAATATCTACTTTCTAAGAGAACACTGTCTATTCTATTCTATAATATCTACTTTCTAAGAGAACACTGTCTATTCTATTCTATTCTATAATAACTACTTTCTAAGAGAACACTGTCTATTCTATTCTATTCTATTCTATAATAACTACTTTCTAAGAGAACACTGTCTATTCTATTCTATTCTATAATAACTACTTTCTAAGAGAACACTGTCTATTCTATTCTATTCTACAATATCTACTTTCTAAGAGAACACTGTCTATTCTATTCTATTCTACAATATCTACTTTCTAAGAGAACACTGTCTATTCTATTCTATAATATCTACTTTCTAAGAGAACACTGTCTATTCTATTCTATAATATCTACTTTCTAAGAGAACACTGTCTATTCTATTCTATAATATCTACTTTCTAAGAGAACACTGTCTATTCTATTCTATTCTATTCTATTCTACAATAATAACTACTTTTCTAATCAAGCAGTGAGGCCCGAGGTATCTGGCCAACGGTTGTTGGCTGTACGACACAACGCTGAGTGCCTGGAAACAGTCCTTAGCCGTGGTATATTAGCCAGGTACCGCAAACCCCCTGCGGTGCCTTATTGCCGTTATTAACAGGTTACCAGTAAACAAAACGTTATATTGTCTGATATACCACGGCTTTCAGCCAATCAGCAACCAGGACCCAAACTACCCGATTTCTAAAAATGAGGTAAGTACATTAGATAAGAACATTAGGTGAGTACGTTGGATAAGAACATTAGATAAGAACGTTAGATAAGAACATTGGGTAAGTACATTAGATAAGAACATTAGGTGAGTACGTTGGATAAGAACATTAGATAAGAACGTTAGATAAGAACATTGGGTAAGTACATTAGATAAGAACATTAGGTGAGTACGTTAGATAAGTACATTAGATAAGAACATTAGATAAGTACATTAGGTAAGTACATTAGGTAAGAACATTAGGTGAGTACATTAGGTAAGTACATTAGATAAGTACATTAGATAAGTACATTAGGTGAGTACATTAGATAAGAACATTAGATAAGTACATTAGGTAAGTACATTAGGTAAGAACATTAGGTGAGTACATTAGATAAGTACATTAGATAAGAACATTAGATAAGTACATTAGGTAAGAACGTTAGATAAGAACATTAGATAAGTACATTAGATAAGAACATTAGATAAGTACATTAGGTAAGAACATTAGGTGAGTACATTAGATAAGTACATTAGATAAGAACATTAGATAAGTACATTAGGTAAGTACATTAGATAAGTACGTTAGATAAGAACATTAGATAAGTACATTAGATAAGTACATTAGATAAGAACATTAGGTAAGAACATTAGGTGAGTACATTAGATAAGTACATTAGATAAGAACATTAGATAAGTACATTAGGTAAGTACATTAGATAAGTACGTTAGATAAGAACATTAGATAAGTACATTAGATAAGTACATTAGATAAGAACATTAGATAAGTACATTAGATAAGAACATTAGATAAGAACATTAGATAAGTACATTAGATAAGTATGTTAGGTGAGTACATTAGATAAGAACATTAGATAAGTACATTAGATAAGTATGTTAGGTGAGTACATTAGATAAGAACATTAGATAAGTACATTAGATAAGTATGTTAGGTGAGTACATTAGATAAGAACATTAGATAAGTACATTAGATAAGTACATTAGATAAGAACATTAGATAAGTACATTAGATAAGTATGTTAGGTGAGTAATATCTAAAATAATGGTAACTTTTTGATTGCTAACAGAACCTTTCTCCTCCTCTTATAAGGCAAGAGGGCTAGATTAAAGATTATAGCCTCCTCCCCTCTCTCCCCCCTTCCCTACCCTCCTCCTCCCCCCTCTCTCTCTCTCTCTCTCTCTCTCCCCTTCCCTACCCTCCTCCTCCCCTCTCTCTCTCTCTCTCTCCCCTTCCCTACCCTCCTCCCCTCTCTCTCTCTCCCCTTCCCTACCCTCCTCCTCCCCTCTCTCCCCCCTTCCCTACCCTCCTCCCCTCTCTCTCTCTCCCCTTCCCTACCCTCCTCCTCCTCTCTCTCCCCCCTTCCCTACCCTCCTCCTCCCCCCTCTCTCTCTCTCTCTCTCCCCTTCCCTACCCTCCTCCTCCTCTCTCTCCCCCCTTCCCTACCCTCCTCCTCCCCCCTCTCTCTCTCTCTCTCTCCCCTTCCCTACCCTCCTCCTCCCCTCTCTCTCCCCTTCCCTACCCTCCTCCTCCCCTCTCTCTCTCTCTCTCTCTCTCCCCCCTTCCCTACCCCCCTCCTCCTCTCTCTCTCCCCTTCCCTACCCTCCTCCTCCCCTCTCTCTCTCTCTCTCTCTCTCTCCCCTTCCCTACTCCTCCCCTCTCTCTCTCTCTCTCTCTCTCTCCCCTTCCATCCTCCTCCCCCCTCTCTCTCTCTCTCTCTCTCCCCCTACCCTCCTCCTCCTCTCTCCCCCCTCCCCTACCCTCCTCTCTCTCTCCCCCTTCCCTCCTCCTCCTCTCTCTCCCCCTTCCCTTCCCTCCCCTCCTCCCCTCTCTCTCTCCCCCTTCCCTACCCTCCTCTCTCTCTCCCCCCTTCCCTACCCTCCTCCTCCCCTCTCTCCCCCTTCCCTCCTCCTCCTCTCTCTCTCCCCTTCCCTACCCTCCTCCCCTCTCTCCCCCTTCCCTACCCTCCTCCTCTCTCTCTCTCCCCTTCCCTACCCTCCTCCCCTCTCTCCCCCTTCCCTACCCTCCTCCCCTCTCTCTCCCCCCTTCCCTACCCTCCTCCTCCTCTCTCCCCCTTCCCTCCTCCCCCTCTCTCTCTCCCCTTCCCTACCCTCCTCCTCTCTCTCCCCCCTTCCCTACCCTCCTCCTCTCTCTCCCCCTCCCCTTCCCTCCCCTCCTCCCCTCTCTCTCTCCCCCTTCCCTACCCTCCTCTCTCTCTCTCCCCCCTTCCCTACCCTCCTCCTCCTCCTCCTCTCCCCCTTCTCTCCTCCTCCTCTCTCTCCCCCTTCCCTACCCTCCTCCTCTCTCTCCCCCTTCCCTTCCCTCCTCCTCCTCTCTCTCTCTCCCCCTTCCCTTCCCTCCTCTCTCTGTCTCTCTCCCCCTTCCCTTCCCTCCTCCTCCTCTCCCCCTCCTCCTCCCTCCTCCATGATCAGTAGGGTCTCTCCCCCTCCTCCTCCCTCCTCCATGATCAGTAGGGTCTCTCAGTATTTTCCTGGTTCCCCCTGAGGGAGCGATAGGCACCAGAGTCCTCTTGTCTTTAGAAAGATCAGGGAGTTAAATCTCTCTGCGTCCAGGATTGATCTGCAGTGTAAATTCCCTTCTTTATTCTGATGGAGAAGGTGTCAAAGCTCTGTCATGTAGAATAGACTAAACACTTTGACAGTTCAACTGAATAGAGAGACAGGAACAGAGAGGATAGAGAGACAGAGAGGATAGAGAGACAGAGAGGATAGAGAGACAGAGAGGATAGAGAGATAGAGAGACAGACAGAGACAGAGAGGATAGAGAGACAGAGGATAGAGAGGATAGAGAGACAGAGATGATAGAGAGACAGAGAGGGAGAGGGACAGAGAGGGAGAGAGAGAGAGAGGGAGAGGGACAGAGAGGGAGAGGGACAGGGAGGGAGAGGGACAGAGAGAGAAGCCTAGAGAGTCTTCAGTAGGAGATGTTTCAGCAAGTTAATAAGGGAAGACATTGATACCGAAAGTGACTACACTTCATTCAATCAATTCACCGTTGGCCCAGTCCAGCTGGTGGGAGGATCTATAGGAGGACGGGCTCATTGTAATGGCTGGAATGGAATCAATGAAACGATATAAAACACATCAAACATATAGAAACCACATGTTTGTCTCCATTCCATTCCAGCCAATAGAATGAGCCGGTCCTCCTACAACTCCTCTCACCAGCCCCCACTGCTGTCATTGTCCTCTCAGTGGCTTCTCTTCAGCCTGTTATTTTTAAAAGTAAGGTTAATAAGACTGATAAATACGGGGAAAAGTCTTTGTGCTTCATTTGTTTTGTTTTTTTAATAACACTTTTGTATCTGATATTAAATAAGGTCAGTTTTATATGGAACATTTTTCCTCCCGGTGGAAAACTACTTCCTCTAAATCCAATTATCACGTTATTTATTCTCTCATTAGGCAGCGGAGTGTTCTGAGCCCATTTAGTTGGTAAACTCTGCTGGGATACGTAAATTGAAAAAACTTAATTTTTGTATTCAGTTCCCTATTTTCCAGGGAGTATTTCATGCTATTAGTTATAACCATCAAGCTTTTACCGTTTAGGGTTTAAATGAAATGTGTCGTCAGAGAGCTCTGACCTTCATATTTACCTTATCCTATTGGACTACTTTACATTATAGTATTTTACATTATCCTATTGGACTACTTTACATTATAGTATATTTACCTTATCCTATTGGACTACTTTACATTATAGTATTTTACATTATCCTATTGGACTACTTTACATGATAGTATTTTACATTATCCTATTGGACTACTTTACATTATAGTATTTTACATTATCCTATTGGACTACTTTACATTATAGTATATTTACCTTATCCTATTGGACTACTTTACATTATAGTATATTTACCTTATCCTATTGGACTATTTTACATTATAGTATATTACATTACCCTATTGGACTACTTTACATTATAGTATATTTACCTTATCCTATTGGACTACTTTACATTATAGTATTTTACATTATCCTATTGGACTACTTTACATGATAGTATTTTACATTATCCTATTGGACTACTTTACATTATAGTATTTTACATTATCCTATTGGACTACTTTACATTATAGTATATTTACCTTATCCTATTGGACTACTTTACATTATAGTATTTTACATTATCCTATTGGACTACTTTACATTATAGTATTTTACCTTATCCTATTGGACTACTTTACATTATAGTATTTTACATTATCCTATTGGACTACTTTACATTATAGTATTTTACATTATCCTATTAGACTACTTTACATTATAGTATTTTACCTTATCCTATTGGACTACTTTACATTATAGTATTTTACCTTATCCTATTGGACTACTTTACATTATAGTATATTACCTTATCCTATTGGACTACTTTACATTATAGTATATTTACCTTATCCTATTGGACTACTTTACATTATAGTATATTTACATTATCCTATTGGACTACTTTACATTATAGTATTTTACATTATCCTATTGGACTACTTTACATTATAGTATTTTACATTATCCTATTGGACTACTTTACATTATAGTATATTTACCTTATCCTATTGGACTACTTTACATTATAGTATTTTACATTATCCTATTGGACTACTTTACATTATAGTATTTTACCTTATCCTATTGGACTACTTTACATTATAGTATTTTACATTATCCTATTGGACTACTTTACATTATAGTATTTTACATTATCCTATTAGACTACTTTACATTATAGTATTTTACCTTATCCTATTGGACTACTTTACATTATAGTATTTTACCTTATCCTATTGGACTACTTTACATTATAGTATATTACCTTATCCTATTGGACTACTTTACATTATAGTATATTTACCTTATCCTATTGGACTACTTTACATTATAGTATATTTACATTATCCTATTGGACTACTTTACATTATAGTATTTTACATTATCCTATTGGACTACTTTACATTATAGTATATTACATTATCCTATTGGACTACTTTACATTATAGTATATTACCTTATCCTATTGGACTACTTTACATTATAGTATATTACATTATCCTATTGGACTACTTTACATTATAGTATATTACATTATCCTATTGGACTACTTTACATTATAGTATATTACATTATCCTATTGGACTACTTTACATTATAGTATTTTACATGATACGCTATAGATATCCAAAAAGATCATCAAGGACAACAACCACCCGAGCCACTGCCTGTTCACCCCGCTATCATCCAGAAGGCGAGGTCAGTATAGGTGCATCAAAGCTGGGACCGAGAGACTGAAAAACAGCTTCTATCTCCAGGCCATCAGACTGTTAAACAGCTTCTATCTCCAGGCCATCAGACTGATAAACAGCTTCTATCTCCAGACCATCAGACTGATAAACAGCTTCTATCTCCAGGCCATCAGACTGGTAAACAGCTTCTATCTCCAGGCCATCAGGCTACTGTATTACTCATCTCATATGTATATACTGTATTCTATACTATACTACTGCATTACTCATCTCATATGTATATACTGTATACTATTCTACTGTATGTTAGTCTATGTATTACTCATCTCATATGTATATACTGTATTCTATACAATCTACTGTATTACTCATCTCATATGTATATACTGTATTCTATACTATACTACTGTATTACTCATCTCATATGTATATACTGTATTCTATACTATACTACTGTATTACTCATCTCATATATATATATACTGTATTCTATACTATACTACTGTATTACTCATCTCATATATATATATATATATATACTGTATTTTATACTATACTACTGTATTACTCATCTCATATGTATATACTGTATTCTAGACTATACTACTGTATTATTCATCTCATATGTATATACTGTATTCTATACTACTGTATTACTCATCTCATATCTATATACTGTATTCTATACTGTATTACTCATCTCATATGTTTATACTGTATTCTATACTATACTACTGTATTACTCATCTCATATGTATATACTGTATTCTATTCTACTGCATTACTCATCTCATATGTATATACTGTATTCTATTCTACTGCATTACTCATCTCATATGTATATACTGTATTCTATACTATACTACTGTATTACTCATCTCATATGTATATACTGTATTCTATCCTATACTACTGTATTACTCATCTCATATGTATATACTGTATTCTATACTATACTACTGTATTACTCATCTCATATGTATATACTGTATTCTATCCTATACTACTGTATTACTCATCTCATATGTATATACTGTATTCTATCCTATACTACTGTATTACTCATCTCATTTGTATGTACTGTATTCTATTCTACTGCATTACTCATCTCATATGTATTTACTGTATTCTATACTATACTACTGTATTACTCATCTCATATGTATATACTGTATTCTATACTATACTACTGTATTACTCATCTCATATGTATATACTGTATTCTATACTATACTACTATATTACTCATCTCATATGTATATACTGTATTCTATTCTACTGCATTACTCATCTCATATGTATATACTGTATTCTATACTATACTACTGTATTACTCATCTCATATGTATATACTGTATTCTATTCTACTGTATTACTCATCTCATATGTATATACTGTATTCTATACTATACTACTGTATTACTCATCTCATATGTATATACTGTATTCTATCCTACTGTATCTCAGTCTATGCTACGATGACATCGCTCGTCCATATATTTATATTCCTTTACTTATCTTTGTGTGTTTTGGGTAAATGTTGTGTAATTTGCTAGATATCACTTCGCTGTCGGAGTTTAGACACACAAGCATTTCACTACACCTGTAAAAACATCTGCTAAAAAAAAAAACCCATGTAAGTGACCCAATTTAAAATGTGATTTGATTTGAGTAATTTACAGAGTTGAACCTCTGTTTTTATCAGTGATGAAGGGCACTAGGCGAAAGACAGATGTCAAAAAATCAGTCTCTTGTATTTACTGACTGTATGTTTAGTTTTCCTTTCATTCTAACAGTGTCTATCTCATACAGGACAACTTTAACATACAAGAATGAACCAAATCAAATCAATGAAATGTATTTATAAAGCCCTTTTTTTTACATCAGCCGATGTCTCAAAGTGCTGTACAGAAACCCAGCCTAAAACCACCCCAAACAGCAAGCAATGCAGGTGTAGAAGCACGGTGGCTAGGAAAAACTCCCTAGAAAGGCCAGAACCTAGGAAAAACTCCCTAGAAAGGCAGGAACCGAGGTGTCACACCCTTTGATCTGTTTCACCTGTTCCTGTGATTGTCTCCACCCCCATCCAGGTGTTGCTTATTTTCCCCAGTGTATTTATCCCTGTTTCCTGTCTCTCTGTGTATTTATCCCTGTGTTTCCTGTCTCTCTGTGTATTTATCCCTGTGTTTCCTGTCTCTCTGTGTATTTATCCCTGTGTTTCCTGTCTCTCTGTATTTATCCCTGTGTTTCCTGTCTCTCTGTGTATTTATCCCTGTGTATCCTGTCTCTCTGTAACAGTGTATTTATCCCTGTGTTTCCTGTCTCTCTGTGTATTTATCCCTGTGTTTCCTGTCTCTCTGTACCAGTGTATTTATCCCTGTGTTTCCTGTCTCTCTGTACCAGAATATAACTGATAATATATAATATTATATATATAATATAACAGAACATGGCCAAGATGTTCAAACGTTCATAGACAAACAGCAGGATCAGATAATAATAATCACAGCGGTTGTCGAGGGAACAACAGATCAGCACCTCAAAGAGTAAATGTCATTTCAGAGTGATGATCACTCAGAGTTAGAGACAGCAGGTGCTGTTAAGAGAGAGAGACTCGAAAAACAGCAGGTCCGGGGACAAGGTAGCACGTCCGGTGAACAGGTCAGCGTTCCATAGCCGCAGGCAGAACAGTTGAAAATGGAGCAGCAGCATGACCAGGTGGACTGGGGACAGCATGGAGTCATCATGTCAGGTAGTGCTGAGGCATGGTCCTGTGGCTCAGGTCCTCCGACAGAAGAGAGACAGAATTAGAGAGAGCATACTTAAATTCACACAGGACACCGGATAAGACAGGAGAAATTCTCCAGATGTAACAGACTGACCCTAGCCCCCCGACATAAACTACTGCAGCATAAATACTGGAGGCTGAGACAGGAGGGATCAGAAGACACTGTGGCCCCATCCGATGATACCCCCGGACAGGGCCAAACAGGCAGGATATAACCCCACCCACTTTGCCAAAGCACAGCGCCTACACCACTAGAGGGATATCTTCAACCACCAACTTACCATCCTGATACAAGCCCGAGTATAGCCCACAAAGATCTCCGCCACGGCACAACCCAAGGGGGGGCGCCAACCCAGACAGGAAGACCACGTCAGTGACTCAACCCACTCAAGTGATGCACCCCTCCCAGGGACGGCATGGAAGAGCACCAGTAAGCCAGTGACTCAGCCCCTGTAATAGGGGTAGAGGCAGAGAATCCCAGTGGAAAGAGGGGAACCGGCAAGGCAGAGACAGCAAGGGCGGTTCGTTGCTCCAGCCTTTCCGTTCACCTTCACACTCCTGGGCCAGACTACACTCAATCATAGGACCCACTGAAGAGATGAGTCTTCAGTAAAGACTTAAAGGTTGAGACTGAGTCTGCGTCTCTCACATTGGTAGGCAGACCATTCCATAAAAATGGAGCTCTATAGGAGAAAGCCCTACCTCCAGCCGTTTGCTTAGAAATTCTAGGGACAATTAGGAGGCCTGCGTCTTGTGACCGTAGCGTACGTGTAGGTATGTACGGCAGGACCAAATCGGAAAGATAGGTAGGAGCAAGCCCATGTAATGCTTTGTAGGTTAGCACCAAATCAATTTGATGTACCAAACAATAAGCCAAACTTCAATAGCAATTTGAAAAGTACGAGAGAGAGAACAGAGAGCACAGAGAGAGACAGAGAACAGTTTGACAGAACCTGTACAGAACCACTGTAGTCTAACAGAACCAGTACAGAACCACTGTAGTCTAACATAACCAGTACAGAACCACTGTAGTCTAACCGTACTGTCTGCAGTTAACTACCCCCACAGAACACTACAGAGGGATAATGTCTGCAGTTAACTACCCCCACAGAACACTACAGAGGGATAATGTCTATAGTTAACTACCCCCACAGAACACTACAGAGGGATAATGTCTGCAGTTAACTACCCCCACAGAACACTACAGAGGGATAATGTCTGCAGTTAACTACCCCCACAGAACACTACAGAGGGATAATGTTTGCAGTTAACTACCCCCACAGAACACTACAGAGGGATAATGTCTGCAGTTAACTACCCCCACAGAACACTACAGAGGGATAATGTCTGCAGTTAACTACCCCCACAGAACACTACAGAGGGATAATGTCTGCAGTTAACTACCCCCACAGAACACTACAGAGGGATAATGTCTGCAGTTAACTACCCCCACAGAACACTACAGAGGGATAATGTCTGCAGTTAACTAACCCCACAGAACACTACAGAGGGATAATGTCTGTAGTTAACTACCCCCACAGAACACTACAGAGGGATAATGTCTGCAGTTAACTACCCCCACAGAACACTACAGAGGGATAATGTCTGCAGTTAACTACCCCCACAGAACACTACAGAGGGATAATGTCTGCAGTTAACTACCCCCACAGAACACTACAGAGGGATAATGTCTGCAGTTAACTACCCCCACAGAACACTACAGAGGGATAATGTTTGCAGTTAACTACCCCCACAGAACACTACAGAGGGATAATGTCTGCAGTTAACTACCCCCACAGAACACTACAGAGGGATAATGTCTGCAGTTAACTACCCCCACAGAACACTACAGAGGGATAATGTCTGCAGTTAACTACCCCCACAGAACACTACAGAGGGATAATGTCTGCAGTTAACTACCCCCACAGAACACTACAGAGGGATAATGTCTGCAGTTAACTACCCCCACAGAACACTACAGAGGGATAATGTCTGCAGTTAACTACCCCCACAGAACACTACAGAGGGATAATGTCTGCAGTTAACTACCCCCACAGAACACTACAGAGGGATAATGTCTGCAGTTAACTACCCCCACAGAACACTACAGAGGGATAATGTCTGCAGTTAACTACCCCCACAGAACACTACAGAGGGATAATGTCTGCAGTTAACTACCCCCACAGATCACTACAGAGGGATAATGTCTGCATACAAAGCAGAGTGCATTTCAGGTCAAAGTAAATTAAGTTTACCAGGACATCGGCAAAGCGGTGATACACAGGGAGTCCGCGTGACTAATCCATTTACAATAGCAGCACATCAGCACTCTGCAGGTCTTTCTGTAATCATGTATATTGCTGTTAGCTATGGCCCCAAGGTCATCATTAAGTCTCATCATCTCTTTTACCCCAGCTACGTCCGCGTCCCAATCGGCAACCCCATTCCCGTGTTTAGTGCACTACTTCGTCCAGGGCCCACGGGGTTAACTGTCGTAGTCTTCCGGTCAGTAGTGTGCACTATTACGCGGAATAGGGTGCCAACTGGGACACACCCTATAGCTAATCTGTCTACATAATTTATGTAGCTCAATTTGCATTTCCTCATAACTTAAAGAACACCTACATTTCAGATAAAGTATTGTTTTAAAAATATTCTGAAATAAATGAGTTTCATAAAACTATGACTTACCGATTTCTTCGTATTTGTCTCAGTGACGGTGGACAATAGAAGGGGACAGGAAGGGGACAGAATATAGAAGGGGACAGGAAGGGGACAGAATATAGAAGGGGACAGGAAGGGGACAGAATATAGAAGGGGACAGGAAGGGGACAGAATATAGAAGGGGACATCTCTAACAGGTCTTTGTCTCAGTGACGGTGGACTATAGGAGGGGACAGGTCTTTGTCCCAGTGATGGTGGACTATAGAAGGGGACAGGAAGGGGACAGAATATAGAAGGGGACAGAATATAGAAGGGGACAGGTCTTTGTCTCAGTAATAGTGGACTATAGAAGGGGACAGGAAGGGGACAGGAAGAGGACATCTCTAACAGGTCTTTGTCTCAGTGACGGTGGACTATAGAAGGGGACAGGTCTTTGTCTCAGTGACGGTGGACTATAGAAAGTGGACATCTCTAACAGGTCTTTGTCTCAGTGACGTGGACTATAGGAGGGGACAGGTCTTTGTCTCAGCGGTGGTGGACTATAGAAGGGGACATCTCTAACAGGTCTTTGTCTCAGTGACGTGGACTATAGGAGGGGACAGGTCTTTGTCTCAGCGGTGGTGGACTATAGAAGGGGACATCTCTAACAGGTCTTTGTCTCAGTGACGTGGACTATAGGAGGGGACATGTCTTTGTCTCAGTGAAGGTGGACTATAGAAGGGGACATCTCTAACAGGTCTTTGTCTCAGTGACGGTGGACTATAGGAGGGGACATCTCTAACAGGTCTTTGTCTCAGTGACGTGGACTATAGGAGGGGACATGTCTTTGTCTCAGTGACGGTGGACTATAGAAAGAGGACATCTCTAACAGGTCTTTGTCTCAGTGACGGTGGACTATAGAAAGTGGACATCTCTAACAGGTCTTTGACATGTTCATTTTAAAGGACAGTGGTGCAGTCATACATCAAAGTGAGACATTGTATTGAAACTGTAAGTCATCAAAAGAGAGTCACCATTTTTTTTATTTTTTTTTAATAAAATCTTTATTTGTACTCATTCATAATTATTCTGTATACAAGAACGTGTAAGAAAACCCAAACAACCAGTCCATTTACCTTTGTTTTGTTTTTAAACGGTAAGGCATATCTGCTCGTACGACGGACGATCGTCTCGATCCACCACAGTTTAACGCAGCAGCAGCAGTGTATTCTGGGAATAATTTGAAGCTATTAAAATGTCCATCCTCACTTCTCTTTTGAAAAACATAAAACTTGAATAAGTGCCTAATCAAAACCGTAGTACCTCCTTTACCTCCTTTACGTCCGACAAGACGCCACATCATTTCGTGGAACATAAACAGTATTAAAAGTGCAGTCAAATTGATCGGGGGGGGGGGGAAACACAACAACCATAATGGCAGATCTTTCTTATTGGGATAGTTTTTTTTTTTTTTTTAAAAGACAAAATTTGGTACGCTGCCATCCAGCCAAGACAGATGACAGATAAACTGATGAATCCAAACTGAAGCCATGAATTCAGCCAGAGGAGAAGAGAGGTTTTGAGCATGGTGTTTGCAACGCCAGGGTTGTGGGTTCGATTCCAACGGGGGCCAAGTACAAAATAAAAAGAAATCCATGAAATGAAATATCTGGATAAGAGTGTCTGCTAAAATGACTAAAATGTAAAATGTTACCTACAAACGGAAACTAAAATAGAAGTGGTGAATTCAGCCAGAGGAGAGAAGAGGTAAGACTGAATATTTCAGACAGTAATATCTCTCTACTGTACATTGCTGCCCTCGGGGCAACTGAATACATAATCACACACAACCCCATATGAATGTTTAAAAAATTCTACACAAGACAATATGTGATGACCGTCTGTAAACAATCCTAGTGAGGTGCAGAAGATGTGGCTCAATTGGTAGAGCATGGTGTTTGCAACGCCAGGGTTGTGGGTTCGATTCCCACGGGGGGGCCAGTACAAAAAAACAAATGCATGAAATGAAATGTATGAAATGTCTATATTCACTACTGTAAGTCGCTCTGGATAAGAGCGTCTGCTAAAATGACTAAAATGTAAATTGGAGGAGGGACCTTATTTCAGGAAGTAGAGCATCGTGAGTCCATGGTTTAGTGCTCTAATGCGGCGCTGAACTCTGGTTCCCTGTTTAGTGCTCTAATGGGGCGCAGAACTCTGGTTCCCTGTTTAGTGCTCTAATGGGGCGCAGAACTCTGGTTCCCTGTTTAGTGCTCTAATGAAGCGCTGAACTCTGGTTCCCTGTTTAGTGCTCTAATGGGGTACTGAACTCTGTTCACTGTTTAGTGCTCTAATGGGGTACTGAACTGGATCCCTGTTTAGTGCTCTAATGAAGCGCTGAACTCTGGTTCCCTGTTTAGTGCTCTAATGGGGCGCTGAACTCTGGTTCCCTGTTTAGTGCTCTAATGGGGTACTGAACTGGATCCCTGTTTAGTGCTCTAATGCGGCACTGAACTCTGGTTCCCTGTTTAGTGCTCTAATGGGGTACTGAACTGGATCCCTGTTTAGTGCTCTAATGGGGCGCTGAACTCTGGTTGCCTGTTTAGTGCTCTAATGGGGCGCAGAACTCTGGTTCCCTGTTTAGTGCTCTAATGCTGCGCTGAACTCTGGTTCCCTGGTTAGTGCTCTAATGGGGTACTGAACTGGATCCCTGTTTAGTGCTCTAATGGGGCGCTGAACTCTGGTTCCCTGTTTAGTGCTCTAATGGGGCGCTGAACTCTGGTTCCCTGTTTAGTGCTCTAATGGGGCGCTGAACTCTGGTTCTCTAATGGGGCGCAGAACTCTGGTTCCCTGTTTAGTGCTCTAATGGGGCGCTGAACTCTGGATCCCTGTTTAGTGCTCTAATGGGGCGCTGAACTCTGGTTCCCTGTTTAGTGCTCTAATGCGGCGCTGAACTCTGGATCCCTGTTTAGTGCTCTAATGGGGCGCTGAACTCTGGATCCCTGTTTAGTGCTCTAATGGGGCGCTGAACTCTGGTTCCCTGTTTAGTGCTCTAATGGGGCGCAGAACTCTGGTTCCCTGGTTAGTGCTCTAATGAAGCGCTGAACTCTGGTTCCCTGTTTAGTGCTCTAATGGGGCGCTGAACTCTGGTTCCCTGTTTAGTGCTCTAATGGGGTACTGAACTGGATCCCTGTTTAGTGCTCTAATGCGGCGCTGAACTCTGGTTCCCTGTTTAGTGCTCTAATGGGGCGCTGAACTGGTTCCCTGGTTAGTGCTCTAATGGGGTACTGAACTGGATCCCTGTTTAGTGCTCTAATGGGGTACTGAACTGGATCCCTGTTTAGTGCTCTAATGGGGCGCTGAACTCTGGATCCCTGTTTAGTGCTCTAATGGGGCGCAGAACTCTGGTTCCCTGGTTAGTGCTCTAATGAAGCGCTGAACTCTGGTTCCCTGTTTAGTGCTCTAATGGGGCACTGAACTGGATCCCTGTTTAGTGCTCTAATGCGGCGCTGAACTCTGGTTCCCTGTTTAGTGCTCTAATGCGGCGCTGAACTCTGGTTCCCTGTTTAGTGCTCTAATGGGGTACTGAACTGGTTCCCTGTTTAGTGCTCTAATGCGGCGCTGAACTCTGGATCCCTGTTTAGTGCTCTAATGGGGCGCAGAACTCTGGTTCCCTGTTTAGTGCTCTAATGGGGTACTGAACTGGATCCCTGTTTAGTGCTCTAATGGGGCGCTGAACTCTGGTTCCCTGTTTAGTGCTCTAATGGGGTACTGAACTGGATCCCTGTTTAGTGCTCTAATGGGGCGCTGAACTCTGGTTCCCTGTTTAGTGCTCTAATGGGGCGCTGAACTCTGGTTCCCTGTTTAGTGCTCTAATGGGGTACTGAACTGGATCCCTGTTTAGTGCTCTAATGGGGCGCTGAACTCTGGTTCCCTGTTTAGTGCTCTAATGAAGCGCTGAACTCTGGTTCCCTGTTTAGTGCTCTAATGGGGTACTGAACTGGATCCCTGTTTAGTGCTCTAATGGGGCGCTGAACTCTGGTTCCCTGTTTAGTGCTCTAATGGGGTACTGAACTGGATCCCTGTTTAGTGCTCTAATGGGGCGCTGAACTCTGGTTCCCTGTTTAGTGCTCTAACGGGGCGTCATTTGGGACACGTCCCTGGTGTCTATCTGAGAGCTCCTCCATGGCGACCTTAGTTAAAGGTAGAAACCCAACTTTAACCCCGTAAATAAATTACCTTCTCTCTCTATCGTGAAAACAAATGCCATTTTTTTCTCAACAGCTGGAGCCTAACGAATATAAAACATGATTTCTCATCATAAGACGTGGGTTCTTCATTAAACTTTATCAATTGTGCAATTAACTGAGAGGAGTGTGACCATGGGAGAGGCTGCTCTGTGTCCCAAATGGAACCCTATTCCCTATGTAGTGCACTACTTTAGACCAGGGCCCTATAGAACCCTATTCCCTATATAGTGCACTACTTTAGACCAGGGCCCAATTGAGCCCTATTCCCTATGTAGTGCACTACTACAGACCAGAGCCCTATAGAACCCTATTCCCTATATAGTGCACTACTTTAGACCAGGGCCCTATAGAACCCTATTCCCTATGTAGTGCACTACTTTAGACCAGGGCCCTATAGAACCCTATCCCCTATATAGTGCACTACTTTAGACCAGGGCCCTATAGAACCCTATTCCCTATATAGTGCACTACTTTAGACCAGGGCCCTATAGAACCCTATTCCCTATATAGTGCACTACTTTAGACCAGGACCCTATAGAACCCTATTCCCTATATAGTGCACTACTTTAGACCAGGGCCCTATAGAACCCTATTCCCTATATAGTGCACTACTTTAGACCAGGGCCCTATAGAACCCTATTCCCTATATAGAGCACTACTTTAGACCAGGGCCCTATAGAACCCTATTCCCTATATAGTGCACTACTTTAGACCAGGGCCCTATAGAACCCTATTCCCTATATAGTGCACTACTTTAGACCAGGGCCCTATAGAACCCTATTCCCTATATATAGTGCACTACTTTAGACCAGGGCCCTATAGAACACTATTCCCTATATAGTGCACTACTTTAGACCAGTGCCCTATAGAACCCTATTCCCTATATAGTGCACTACTTTAGACCAGTGCCCTATAGAACCCTATTCCCTATATAGTGCACTACTTTAGACCAGAGCCCTATAGAACCCTATTCCCTATATAGTGCACTACTTTAGACCAGGGCCCTATAGAACCCTATTCCCTATATAGTGCACTACTTTAGACCAGGGCCCTATAGAACCCTATTCCCTATATAGTGCACTACTTTAGACCAGGGCCCTATAGAACCCTATTCCCTATATAGTGCACTACTTTAGACCAGGGCCCTATAGAACCCTATTCCCTATATATAGTGCACTACTTTAGACCAGGGCCCTATAGAACACTATTCCCTATATAGTGCACTACTTTAGACCAGTGCCCTATAGAACCCTATTCCCTATATAGTGCACTACTTTAGACCAGTGCCCTATAGAACCCTATTCCCTATATAGTGCACTACTTTAGACCAGAGCCCTATAGAACCCTATTCCCTATATAGTGCACTACTTTAGACCAGGGCCCTATAGAACCCTATTCCCTATATAGTGCACTACTTTAGACCAGGGCCCTATAGAACCCTATTCCCTATATAGTGCACTACTTTAGACCAGGGCCCTATAGAACCCTATTCCCTATATAGTGCACTACTTTAGACCAGGGCCCTATAGAACCCTATTCCCTATATAGTGCACTACTTTAGACCAGGGCCCTATAGAACCCTATTCCCTATATAGTGCACTACTTTAGACCAGGGCCCTATAGAGCCCTATTCCCTATATAGTGCACTACTTTAGACCAGGGCCCTATAGAGACCTATTCCCTATATAGTGCACTACTTTAGACCAGGGCCCTATAGAACCCTATTCCCTATATAGTGAACTACTTTAGACCAGAGCCCTATAGAACCCTATTCCCTATATAGTGCACTACTTTAGACCAGGGCCCTATAGAACCCTATTCCCTATATAGTACACTACTTTAGACCAGAGCCCTATAGAACCCTATTCCCTATATAGTGCACTACTTTAGACCAGGGCCCTATAGAGACGTATTCCCTATATAGTGCACTACTTTAGACCAGGGCCCTATAGAACCCTATTCCCTATATAGTGAACTACTTTAGACCAGAGCCCTATAGAACCCTATTCCCTATATAGTGCACTACTTTAGACCAGGGCCCTATAGAACCCTATTCCCTATATAGTACACTACTTTAGACCAGAGCCCTATAGAACCCTATTCCCTATATAGTGCACTACTTTAGACCAGGGCCCTATAGAACCCTATTCCCTATATAGTACACTACTTTAGACCAGAGCCCTATAGCACCCTATTCCCTATGTAGTGCACTACTTTATACCAGAGCCCTATAGAACCCTATTCCCTATATAGTGCACTACTTTAGACCAGGGCCCTATAGAACCCTATTCCCTATATAGTGCACTACTTTAGACCAGGGCCCTATAGAACCCTATTCCCTATATAGTGCACTACTTTAGACCAGAGCCCTATAGAACCCTATTCCCTATATAGTGCACTACTTTAGACCAGGGCCCTATAGAACCCTATTCCCTATATAGTGCACTACTTTAGACCAGGGCCCTATAGAACCCTATTCCCTATATAGTGCACTACTTTAGACCAGGGCCCTATAGAACCCTATTCCCTATATAGTGCACTACTTTAGACCAGGGCCCTATAGAACCCTATTCCCTATATAGTGCACTACTTTAGACCAGGGCCCTATAGAACCCTATTCCCTATATATAGTGCACTACTTTAGACCAGGGCCCTATAGAACCCTATTCCCTATATAGTGAACTACTTTAGACCAGAGCCCTATAGAACCCTATTCCCTATATAGTGTACTACTTTAGACCAGAGCCCTATAGAACCCTATTCCCTATATAGTGCACTACTTTAGACCAGGGCCCTATAGAACCCTATTCCCTATATAGTGCACTACTTTAGACCAGTGCCCTATAGAACCCTATTCCCTATATAGTGCACTACTTTAGACCAGAGCCCTATAGAACCCTATTCCCTATATAGTGCACTACTTTAGACCAGGGCCCTATAGAACCCTATTCCCTATATAGTGCACTACTTTAGACCAGGGCCCTATAGAACCCTATTCCCTATATAGTGCACTACTTTAGACCAGGGCCCTATAGAACCCTATTCCCTATATAGTGCACTACTTTAGACCAGGGCCCTATAGAACCCTATTCCCTATATAGTGCACTACTTTAGACCAGGGCCCTATAGAGCCCTATTCCCTATATAGTGCACTACTTTAGACCAGGGCCCTATAGAGACCTATTCCCTATATAGTGCACTACTTTAGACCAGGGCCCTATAGAACCCTATTCCCTATATAGTGAACTACTTTAGACCAGAGCCCTATAGAACCCTATTCCCTATATAGTGCACTACTTTAGACCAGGGCCCTATAGAACCCTATTCCCTATATAGTACACTACTTTAGACCAGAGCCCTATAGAACCCTATTCCCTATATAGTGCACTACTTTAGACCAGGGCCCTATAGAGACGTATTCCCTATATAGTGCACTACTTTAGACCAGGGCCCTATAGAACCCTATTCCCTATATAGTGAACTACTTTAGACCAGAGCCCTATAGAACCCTATTCCCTATATAGTGCACTACTTTAGACCAGGGCCCTATAGAACCCTATTCCCTATATAGTACACTACTTTAGACCAGAGCCCTATAGAACCCTATTCCCTATATAGTGCACTACTTTAGACCAGGGCCCTATAGAACCCTATTCCCTATATAGTACACTACTTTAGACCAGAGCCCTATAGCACCCTATTCCCTATGTAGTGCACTACTTTATACCAGAGCCCTATAGAACCCTATTCCCTATATAGTGCACTACTTTAGACCAGGGCCCTATAGAACCCTATTCCCTATATAGTGCACTACTTTAGACCAGGGCCCTATAGAACCCTATTCCCTATATAGTGCACTACTTTAGACCAGAGCCCTATAGAACCCTATTCCCTATATAGTGCACTACTTTAGACCAGGGCCCTATAGAACCCTATTCCCTATATAGTGCACTACTTTAGACCAGGGCCCTATAGAACCCTATTCCCTATATAGTGCACTACTTTAGACCAGGGCCCTATAGAACCCTATTCCCTATATAGTGCACTACTTTAGACCAGGGCCCTATAGAACCCTATTCCCTATATAGTGCACTACTTTAGACCAGGGCCCTATAGAACCCTATTCCCTATATATAGTGCACTACTTTAGACCAGGGCCCTATAGAACCCTATTCCCTATATAGTGAACTACTTTAGACCAGAGCCCTATAGAACCCTATGGCCCTATATAGTGTACTACTTTAGACCAGAGCCCTATAGAACCCTATTCCCTATATAGTGCACTACTTTAGACCAGGGCCCTATAGAACCCTATTCCCTATATAGTGCACTACTTTAGACCAGGGCCCTATAGAACCCTATTCTCTATATAGAATAGACCAGGGCCCTATAGAACCCTATTCCCTATATATAGTGCACTACTTTAGACCAGAGCCCTATAGAACCCTATTCACTATATAGTGCACTACTTTAGACCAGGGCCCTATAGAACCCTATTCCCTATATAGTACACTACTTTAGACCAGGGCCCTATAGAACCCTATTCTCTATATAGAAAACAGGGTGCCATGTGGGACGTAGACCTGCTCTGTTCTGGAACCGTAACAACATCCGGGTGATGCCTGTGATGGAGAGCTACCAGGGAGGAGAAAACAACAGTCTTTCTGTATCTCTGATGAGCTTCACAGCAGGACACCTGGTAGACCGGGTGATGCCTGTGATGGAGAGCTACCAGGGAGGAGAAAACAACAGTCTTTCTGTATCTCTGATGAGCTTCACAGCAGGACACCTGGTAGACCGGGTGATGCCTGTGATGGAGAGCTACCAGGGAGGAGAAAACAACAGTCTTTCTGTATCTCTGGCCTTGTCATGCTGACAACAAATGATTCTGACACAGTGGAACATTCATTCTCTGTTTCTCACTCTGTTTCTCTCTCTCTCTGTTGTGGGAGGATGTAGGGAACATCTCTTGTGGGAGGATGTAGGGATCTCTAACAGAACCTTCTCTCTCTGTTGTGGGAGGATGTAGGGAACTCTAACAGAACCTTCTCTCTCTGTTGTGGGAGGATGTAGGGAACACTAACAGAACCTTCTCTCTCTCTCTGTTGTGGGAGGATGTAGGGAACACTAACAGAACCTTCTCTCTCTCTGTTGTGGGAGGATGTAGGGAACACTAACAGAACCTTCTCTCTCTGTTGTGGGAGGATGTAGGGAACACTAACAGAACCTTCTCTCTCTCTGTTGTGGGAGGATGTAGGGAACTCTAACAGAACCTTCTCTCTGTTGTGGGAGGATGTAGGGAACTCTAACAGAACCTTCTCTCTCTCTGTTGTGGGAGGATGTAGGGAACACTAACAGAACCTTCTCTCTCTGTTGTGGGAGGATGTAGGGAACTCTAACAGAACCTTCTCTTTCTGTTGTGGGAGGATGTAGGGAACACTAACAGAACCTTCCCTCTCTCTCTGTTGTGGGAGGATGTAGGGAACATCTCTTGTGGGAGGATGTAGGGAACACTAACAGAACCTTCTCTCTCTGTTGTGGGAGGATGAAGGGAACTCTAACAGAACCTTCTCTCTCTGTTGTGGGAGGATGTAGGGAACACTAACAGAACCTTCTCTCTCTGTTGTGGGAGGATGTAGGGAACTCTAACAGAACCTTCTCTCTCTGTTGTGGGAGGATGTAGGGAACACTAACAGAACTTTCTCTCTCTCTCTGTTGTGGGAGGATGTAGGGAACACTAACAGAACCTTCTCTCTCTCTGTTGTGGGAGGATGTAGGGAACTCTAACAGAACCTTCTCTCTCTGTTGTGGGAGGATGTAGGGAACAACAACAGAACCTTCTCTCTCTGTTGTGGGAGGATGTAGGGAACATCTCTTGTGGGAGGATGTAGGGAACTCTAACAGAACCTTCTCTCTCTCTCTGTTGTGGGAGGATGTAGGGAACTCTAACAGAACCTTCTCTCTCTCTCTGTTGTGGGAGGATGTAGGGAACACTAACAGAACCTTCTCTCTCTGTTGTGGGAGGATGTAGGGAACTCTAACAGAACCTTCTCTCTCTCTGTTGTGGGAGGATGTAGGGAACACTAACAGAACCTTCTCTCTCTGTTGTGGGAGGATGTAGGGAACACTAACAGAACCTTCTCTCTCTCTGTTGTGGGAGGATGTAGGGAACACTAACAGAACCTTCTCTCTCTGTTGTGGGAGGATGTAGGGAACACTAACAGAACCTTCTCTCTCTCTGTTGTGGGAGGATGTAGGGAACACTAACAGAACCTTCTCTCTCTCTCTGTTGTGGGAGGATGTAGGGAACACTAACAGAACCTTCTCTCTCTCTGTTGTGGGAGGATGTAGGGAACACTAACAGAACCTTCTCTCTCTCTGTTGTGGGAGGATGTAGGGAACACTAACAGAACCTTCTCTCTCTCTGTTGTGGGAGGATGTAGGGAACTCTAACAGAACCTTCTCTCTCTGTTGTGGGAGGATGTAGGGAACACTAACAGAACCTTCTCTCTCTCTCTGTTGTGGGAGGATGTAGGGAACACTAACAGAACCTTCTCTCTCTCTGTTGTGGGAGGATGTAGGGAACACTAACAGAACCTTCTCTCTGTTGTGGGAGGATGTAGGGAACTCTAACAGAACCTTCTCTCTCTCTGTTGTGGGAGGATGTAGGGAACACTAACAGAACCTTCTCTCTCTGTTGTGGGAGGATGAAGGGAACTCTAACAGAACCTTCTCTCTCTGTTGTGGGAGGATGTAGGGAACACTAACAGAACTTTCTCTCTCTCTCTGTTGTGGGAGGATGTAGGGAACACTAACAGAACCTTCTCTCTCTCTGTTGTGGGAGGATGTAGGGAACTCTAACAGAACCTTCTCTCTCTCTCTGTTGTGGGAGGATGTAGGGAACTCTAACAGAACCTTCTCTCTCTGTTGTGGGAGGATGTAGGGAACTCTAACAGAACCTTCTCTCTCTCTCTGTTGTGGGAGGATGTAGGGAACTCTAACAGAACCTTCTCTCTCTGTTGTGGGAGGATGTAGGGAACATCTCTTGTGGGAGGATGTAGGGAACTCTAACAGAACCTTCTCTCTCTCTCTCTGTTGTGGGAGGATGTAGGGAACTCTAACAGAACCTTCTCTCTCTCTCTGTTGTGGGAGGATGTAGGGAACACTAACAGAACCTTCTCTCTCTGTTGTGGGAGGATGTAGGGAACTCTAACAGAACCTTCTCTCTCTCTGTTGTGGGAGGATGTAGGGAACACTAACAGAACCTTCTCTCTCTCTGTTGTGGGAGGATGTAGGGAACAACAACAGAACCTTCTCTCTCTGTTGTGGGAGGATGTAGGGAACTCTAACAGAACCTTCTCTCTCTGTTGTGGGAGGATGTAGGGAACTCTAACAGAACCTTCTCTCTCTCTCTGTTGTGGGAGGATGTAGGGAACACTAACAGAACCTTCTCTCTCTGTTGTGGGAGGATATAGGGAACACTAACAGAACCTTCTCTCTCTGTTGTGGGAGGATGTAGGGAACACTAACAGAACCTTCTCTCTCTGTTGTGGGAGGATGTAGGGAACACTAACAGAACCTTCTCTCTCTCTCTGTTGTGGGAGGATGTAGGGAACACTAACAGAACCTTCTCTCTCTCTGTTGTGGGAGGATGTAGGGAACACTAACAGAACCTTCTCTCTCTCTGTTGTGGGAGGATGTAGGGAACACTAACAGAACCTTCTCTCTCTGTTGTGGGAGGATGTAGGGAACACTAACAGAACCTTCTCTCTCTGTTGTGGGAGGATGTAGGGAACACTAACAGAACCTTCTCTCTCTGTTGTGGGAGGATGTAGGGAACACTAACAGAACCTTCTCTCTCTCTGTTGTGGGAGGATGTAGGGAACTCTAACAGAACCTTCTCTCTCTCTGTTGTGGGAGGATGTAGGGAACACTAACAGAACCTTCTCTCTCTGTTGTGGGAGGATGAAGGGAACTCTAACAGAACCTTCTCTCTCTGTTGTGGGAGGATGTAGGGAACACTAACAGAACCTTCTCTCTCTCTGTTGTGGGAGGATGTAGGGAACTCTAACAGAACCTTCTCTCTCTGTTGTGGGAGGATGTAGGGAACACTAACAGAACCTTCTCTCTCTCTCTGTTGTGGGAGGATGTAGGGAACACTAACAGAACCTTCTCTCTCTCTGTTGTGGGAGGATGTAGGGAACACTAACAGAACCTTCTCTCTCTCTGTTGTGGGAGGATGTAGGGAACAACAACAGAACCTTCTCTCTCTGTTGTGGGAGGATGTAGGGAACACTAACAGAACCTTCTCTCTCTCTGTTGTGGGAGGATGTAGGGAACTCTAACAGAACCTTCTCTCTCTGTTGTGGGAGGATGAAGGGAACACTAACAGAACCTTCTCTCTGTTGTGGGAGGATGTAGGGAACTCTAACAGAACCTTCTCTCTCTGTTGTGGGAGGATGTAGGGAACACTAACAGAACCTACTCTCTCTGTTGTGGGAGGATGTAGGGAACACTAACAGAACCTTCTCTCTCTGTTGTGGGAGGATGTAGGGAACTCTAACAGAACCTTCTCTCTCTCTGTTGTGGGAGGATGTAGGGAACTCTAACAGAACCTTCTCTCTCTGTTGTGGGAGGATGTAGGGAACTCTAACAGAACCTTCTCTCTCTGTTGTGGGAGGATGTAGGGAACACTAACAGAACCTTCTCTCTCTGTTGTGGGAGGATGTAGGGAACACTAACAGAACCTTCTCTCTCTGTTGTGGGAGGATGTAGGGAACACTAACAGAACCTTCTCTCTCTGTTGTGGGAGGATGTAGGGAACATCTCTTGTGGGAGGATGTAGGGAACTCTAACAGAACCTTCTCTCTCTCTGTTGTGGGAGGATGTAGGGAACACTAACAGAACCTTCTCTCTCTGTTGTGGGAGGATGTAGGGAACTCTAACAGAACCTTCTCTCTCTCTGTTGTGGGAGGATGTAGGGAACTCTAACAGAACCTTCTCTCTCTCTGTTGTGGGAGGATGTAGGGAACACTAACAGAACCTTCTCTCTCTGTTGTGGGAGGATGTAGGGAACACTAACAGAACCTTCTCTCTCTCTGTTGTGGGAGGATGTAGGGAACTCTAACAGAACCTTCTCTCTCTGTTGTGGGAGGATGTAGGGAACACTAACAGAACCTTCTCTCTCTGTTGTGGGAGGATGTAGGGAACACTAACAGAACCTTCTCTCTCTCTGTTGTGGGAGGATGTAGGGAACACTAACAGAACCTTCTCTCTCTCTGTTGTGGGAGGATGTAGGGAACACTAACAGAACCTTCTCTCTCTGTTGTGGGAGGATGTAGGGAACACTAACAGAACCTTCTCTCTCTGTTGTGGGAGGATGTAGGGAACTCTAACAGAACCTTCTCTCTCTGTTGTGGGAGGATGTAGGGAACACTAACAGAACCTTCTCTCTCTGTTGTGGGAGGATGTAGGGAACACTAACAGAACCTTCTCTCTCTCTGTTGTGGGAGGATGTAGGGAACACTAACAGAACCTGCTCTCTCTCTGTTGTGGGAGGATGTAGGGAACACTAACAGAACCTTCTCTCTCTCTGTTGTGGGAGGATGTAGGGAACACTAACAGAACCTTCTCTCTCTCTGTTGTGGGAGGATGTAGGGAACAACAACAGAACCTTCTCTCTCTGTTGTGGGAGGATGTAGGGAACACTAACAGAACCTTCTCTCTCTCTGTTGTGGGAGGATGTAGGGAACTCTAACAGAACCTTCTCTCTCTGTTGTGGGAGGATGAAGGGAACACTAACAGAACCTTCTCTCTGTTGTGGGAGGATGTAGGGAACTCTAACAGAACCTTCTCTCTCTGTTGTGGGAGGATGTAGGGAACACTAACAGAACCTACTCTCTCTGTTGTGGGAGGATGTAGGGAACACTAACAGAACCTTCTCTCTCTGTTGTGGGAGGATGTAGGGAACTCTAACAGAACCTTCTCTCTCTCTGTTGTGGGAGGATGTAGGGAACTCTAACAGAACCTTCTCTCTCTGTTGTGGGAGGATGTAGGGAACTCTAACAGAACCTTCTCTCTCTGTTGTGGGAGGATGTAGGGAACACTAACAGAACCTTCTCTCTCTGTTGTGGGAGGATGTAGGGAACACTAACAGAACCTTCTCTCTCTGTTGTGGGAGGATGTAGGGAACACTAACAGAACCTTCTCTCTCTGTTGTGGGAGGATGTAGGGAACATCTCTTGTGGGAGGATGTAGGGAACTCTAACAGAACCTTCTCTCTCTCTGTTGTGGGAGGATGTAGGGAACACTAACAGAACCTTCTCTCTCTGTTGTGGGAGGATGTAGGGAACTCTAACAGAACCTTCTCTCTCTCTGTTGTGGGAGGATGTAGGGAACTCTAACAGAACCTTCTCTCTCTCTGTTGTGGGAGGATGTAGGGAACACTAACAGAACCTTCTCTCTCTGTTGTGGGAGGATGTAGGGAACACTAACAGAACCTTCTCTCTCTCTGTTGTGGGAGGATGTAGGGAACTCTAACAGAACCTTCTCTCTCTGTTGTGGGAGGATGTAGGGAACACTAACAGAACCTTCTCTCTCTGTTGTGGGAGGATGTAGGGAACACTAACAGAACCTTCTCTCTCTCTGTTGTGGGAGGATGTAGGGAACACTAACAGAACCTTCTCTCTCTCTGTTGTGGGAGGATGTAGGGAACACTAACAGAACCTTCTCTCTCTGTTGTGGGAGGATGTAGGGAACACTAACAGAACCTTCTCTCTCTGTTGTGGGAGGATGTAGGGAACACTAACAGAACCTTCTCTCTCTGTTGTGGGAGGATGTAGGGAACACTAACAGAACCTTCTCTCTCTGTTGTGGGAGGATGTAGGGAACACTAACAGAACCTTCTCTCTCTCTGTTGTGGGAGGATGTAGGGAACACTAACAGAACCTGCTCTCTCTCTGTTGTGGGAGGATGTAGGGAACACTAACAGAACCTTCTCTCTCTCTGTTGTGGGAGGATGTAGGGAACACTAACAGAACCTTCTCTCTCTCTGTTGTGGGAGGATGTAGGGAACTCTAACAGAACCTTCTCTCTGTTGTGGGAGGATGTAGGGAACACTAACAGAACCTTCTCTCTCTCTGTTGTGGGAGGATGTAGGGAACTCTAACAGAACCTTCTCAGGGTTCTCTCTTTCTGTTCTGTTCATTTTGAAGGTTTCATAATTCTGCTGTATAAAGAAAAGAAAAATATAATCTCATGTATTTTTAAATTCTTCATCATCATCATCATCGCTCTAAAGAACACGTTTTAAATTGCGTTCTCATTCTGTCTCTCCGGGAGAGAAGGAGCACGTTGTTGTTCAATCAGAGTTAAGGAGAGAAGCAGTTGGTTGGTTTGGAGAAAAGAGGAGACGATTAGCTGATCCACTGACGCTACGTTCTGTTCTGGACGTCACCGAGCAGAGAAGAACAGATTAGAACAGATTAGAACAGAGCAGAACAGATTAGAACAGAGCAGATTAGAACAGAGCAGAACAGATTAGAACAGATTAGAACAGAGCAGAACAGATTAGAACAGATTAGAACAGAGCAGATTAGAACAGAGCAGAACAGATTAGAACAGATTAGAGCAGAGCAGAGCAGATTAGAACAGATTAGAACAGATTAGAGCAGATTAGAACAGAGCAGAGCAGATTAGAACAGAGTAGAACAGAGCAGAACAGATTAGAACAGAGAAGAACAGAGCAGAACAGAGTAGAACAGATTAGAGCAGAGCAGATTAGAAAAGAGCAGAACAGATTATAACAGAGCAGATTAGAACAGAGCAGAACAGATTAGAAAAGAGCAGAACAGATTAGAGCAGAGCAGATTAGAAAAGAGCAGAACAGATTATAACAGAGCAGATTAGAACAGAGCAGAACAGATTAGAACAGAACAGATTAGAACAGATTAGAACAGAACAGAACAGAACAGATTAGAACAGAGCAGAACAGATCAGAACAGAACAGAACAGATTAGAACAGAGCAGAACAGAACAGAACAGATTAGAACAGATTAGAACAGAACAGATTAGAACAGATTAGAACAGAACAGAACAGATTAGAACAGAACAGAACAGATTAGAACAGAGCAGAACAGATTAGAACAGATTAGAGCAGAGCAGAACAGAGCAGATTAGAGCAGAGCAGAACAGAGCAGATTAGAGCAGAACAGATTAGAACAGAACAGATTAGAACAGAGCAGATTAGAGCAGAGCAGAACAGAGCAGATTAGAGCAGAACAGATTAGAGCAGAACAGATTAGAACAGAACAGATTAGAACAGAACAGATTAGAACAGAGCAGAACAGATTAGAACAGAGCAGAACAGATTAGAACAGATTAGAGCAGAGCAGAGAGCTCTTTGGGGCCAAAGCAGGATGCAGCACTGTAACACTCACACCAATCCTCAGTCTACTACAGTAAACTAACTGTGACCATCTCTCTTCATGGTGTTGGTGGTGGGGGGAGGGGGGGGGGGGGGGGTCCGAAAGGGTCCGAAAGGGTAGTACGAGTCCGGTTCTGGTTAGAGAACTCTAACAGTCAGTACCCCGACCGGCTGGCTGGCTGTCTGATTGGTGCCAGAGGTCGTAGCGGCGGGGTGGTCCTCTCAGCCCGGCTGGTATTATTATCTCCTGGACCAGGACAGCGCCGTGAGAGAGAAGGTCAGTAGCAGCGGTAGAGAAGTTCTGGACGGATGCGAGGCGCTGCCTGATGCAGTCGAAACTCGCTCGTCGCTCCTGTCCGCTCCGACCACGGGGGACTCCGAACCCACAAACACAAACTCTGTGGTACATCGCTCTGGACAGCCACTACCGCTACCGCTGCCCTCGTCGCCTAGAGAGAGACACACACACACACACACACACACACACACACACACACACACACACACACACACACACACACACACACACACACACACACACAGGACGGACACACACACACGCACACACACACACACGCACGCACGCACACACACACACACACACACACACACACACACACACACACACACACACACACACACACACACACACACACACACACACACACACAGGACGGACACACACACACACACACACACACACACATACACACACACACACACACACACACACACACACACACACACAGCACAATGAGTGAGGATCCAAACAGACTCAAAGCAGATAGCTGACCGTCTGAAGGTTTACTGCCTTGATCAACCCCAGGGTTGTGGGTTCGATTCCCACGGGGGACCAGTATGGGAAAAAAATAAAAATAAATAAAGATAAATGTCTGCATTCACTACTGTAAGTCCCTCTGGACAAGAGCGTCTGCTAAATGACTAAAATGTAAATGTTGTTGTCACATCCAGTGTTATTCAAAACCCTAATAATGACTGAGCGATTTCCACTCGACGGTAAAGTCAACATTGGCAATATATATTTCCACACTATGAGGTCGAAATAACACCTGAAATTGTTAAATTATGATAATGTCCTTTTAGTGTAAAATGAAAAAAATTGCATTTCAGCCTATCCAGGTGGAATTCAGTTATTTGGCTTTTTTATAATTTTTCTATAATTTTTTTAATTTTTAGAGTTTTTAGTGTTTTTATGTTTTTAGCATTTTTTGAGTTTTCCAGTTTTTTGAGTTTTGAGTTTTACTAGTTTTCTAGTTTTTTAAGTTTTTCGAGGTTGTCGCCCATACGGAGAGAGATACAGAGAGAGATACGGAGAGATACGGAGAGATACGGAGAGATACGGAGAGAGATACGGAGAGATACGGAGAGAGATACGGAGAGATACGGAGAGATACGGAGTACGGAGAGAGATACGGAGAGATACGGAGAGATACGGAGTACGGAGAGAGATACAGAGAGAGATACGGAGTACGGAGAGATACAGAGAGGGATACGGAGAGATACGGAGAGATACGGAGAGATACGGAGAGGAGAGATACGGAGAGAGATACGGAGAGAGATACGGAGAGATACGGTGAGAGATACGGAGAGAGATACGGAGAGGATACGGGAGAGATACGGAGAGAGATACGGAGAGAGATACGGAGAGATACGGAGAGATACGGAGAGAGATACGGAGTACGGAGAGAGATACGGAGAGAGATACGGGGAGAGATACGGAGAGAGATACGGAGAGAGATACAGAGAGAGATACGGAGTACGGAGAGAGATACGGAGAGAGATACGGAGAGAGATACGGAGAGAGATACAGAGAGATACGGAGAGAGATACGGAGAGAGATACGGAGAGATATACGGAGAGAGATACGGAGAGATACGGAGAGATACGGAGAGAGATACGGAGAGAGATACGGAGAGAGATACGGAGAGATACGGAGAGATACGGAGAGATACGGAGAGAGATACGGAGAGAGATACGGAGAGATACGGAGAGATACGGAGAGATACGGAGAGATACGGAGAGAGATACGGAGAGAGATACAGAGAGAGATACAGAGAGAGATACAGAGAGAGATACGGAGAGATACGGAGAGATACGGAGAGAGATACGGAGAGATACGGTGAGAGATACGGAGAGAGATACGGAGAGATACGGAGAGATACGGAGAGATACGGAGAGAGATACGGGGAGAGATACGGAGAGATACGGAGAGAGATACGGAGTACGGAGAGAGATACGGAGAGAGATACGGAGAGAGATACGGGGAGAGATACGGAGAGAGATACGGAGAGAGATACAGAGAGAGATACGGAGTACGGAGAGAGATACGGAGAGAGATACGGAGAGAGATACGGAGAGAGATACAGAGAGATACGGAGAGAGATACGGAGAGAGATACGGAGAGATATACGGAGAGAGATACGGAAAGAGATACGGAGAGATACGGAGAGGTACGGAGAGAGATACGGAGAGAGATACGGAGAGAGATACGGAGAGATACGGAGAGATACGGAGAGATACAGAGAGAGATACGGAGAGAGATACGGAGAGATACGGAGAGATACGGAGAGATACGGAGAGAGATACGGAGAGAGATACGGAGAGAGATACAGAGAGAGATACAGAGAGAGATACAGAGAGAGATACAGAGAGAGATACGGAGAGATACGGAGAGATACGGAGAGAGATACGGGGAGAGATACGGAGAGATACGGAGAGAGATACGGAGAGATACGGAGAGAGATACGGAGAGATACGGAGAGAGATACGGAGAGAGATACGGAGAGATACGGAGAGATACGGAGAGATACGGAGAGATACGGAGAGAGATACAGAGAGAGATACAGAGAGAGATACGGAGAGATACGGAGAGAGATACGGGGAGAGATACGGAGAGATACGGAGAGAGATACGGGGAGAGATACGGAGAGATACGGAGAGAGATACGGAGTACGGAGAGAGATACGGAGAGATACGGAGAGAGATACAGAGAGAGATACGGAGAGAGATACGGAGAGAGATACGGAGAGAGATACGGAGAGAGATACGGAGAGATACGGAGAGAGATACGGAGAGAGATACGGAGAGAGATACAGAGAGAGATACGGAGAGATACGGAGAGAGATACGGAGAGAGATACGGAGAGATATACGGAGAGAGATACGGAAAGAGATACGGAGAGAGATACGGAGAGAGATACGGAGAGAGATACGGAGAGAGATACGGAGAGAGATACGGAGAGAGATACAGAGAGATACGGAGAGAGATACGGAGAGATATACGGAGAGAGATACGGAAAGAGATACGGAGAGATACGGAGAGATACGGAGAGATACGGAGAGAGATACGGAGAGAGATACGGAGAGAGATACGGAGAGATACGGAGAGATACGGAGAGAGATACGGAGTACGGAGAGAGATACGGAGAGATACGGAGAGATACGGAGAGAGATACGGAGAGAGATACGGAGAGAGATACGGAGAGAGATACGGGGAGAGATACAGAGAGATACGGAGAGAGATACGGAGAGAGATACGGAGAGATATACGGAGAGAGATACGGAAAGAGATACGGAGAGATACGGAGAGATACGGAGAGATACGGAGAGAGATACGGAGAGAGATACGGAGAGAGATACGGAGGAATACGGAGAGATACGGAGAGATACGGAGAGAGATACGGAGAGAGATACGGAGAGAGATACGGAGAGAGATACGAGAGATACGGAGAGATACGGAGAGAGATACGGAGAGAGATACGGAGAGAGATACGGAGAGATATACGGAGAGAGATACGGAAAGAGATACGGAGAGATACGGAGAGAGATACGGAGAGAGATACGGAGAGAGATACGGAGAGATACGGAGAGATACGGAGAGATACGGAGAGATACGGAGAGAGATACGGAGAGAGATACGGAGAGATACGGAGAGAGATACGGAGAGAGATACGGAGAGATACGGAGAGATACGGAGAGATACGGAGTACAGAGAGAGATACGGAGAGAGATACGGAGAGAGATACGGAGAGAGCCCACACAATAGAAATAAGTTGGCCTGATCCAACAGCACCATGTCTGGGTTCCCATATCTGGATCCAACAGCACCATGATTGGGTTTCCAGTCTCAACGTCAACAGTGGAGAGGCAACTCCGGGATGCTGGCCTTCTAGGCAGAGTTCCTCTGTCCAGTCAGTGTCTTTGTTCTTTTGCCCAACTTAATCTTTTATTTTTATTGGCCAGTCACAGATATGGCTTTTTCTTTGCAACTCTGCCTAGAAGGCCAGCATCCCGGAGTCGCCTCTTCACTGTCGACGTTGAGACTGGTGTTTTGCGGGTACTATTTAATGAAGCTGCCAGTTGAGGACTTGTGAGGCGTCTGTTATCCTCTTGCTCAGTTGTGCACCGGGGCCTCCCACTCCTCTTTCTATTCTGGTTAGAGCCAGTTTGCGCTGTTCTGTGAAGGGAGTAGGACACAGCGTTGTACGAGATCTTCAGTTTCTTTCCAATTTCTCTCATGGAATAAGAATAGACTGACGAGTTTCAGAAGAAAGTTCTTTGTTTCTCGCCATTTTGAGCCTGTAATCGAACCCACAAACGCTGATGCTCCAGATAATCAACTAGTCTAAAGAAGACCAGTTTTATTGCTTCTTTAATCAGTACAACAGTGTTTCAGCTGTGCTAACATAATTGCAGAAGGGTTTTCTAATGATCAATTAGCCTTTTTAAAATGATCAACTTGGATTAGCTAACACAATGTGCCATTGGAACACAGGAGTGATGGTTGCTGATAATGGGCCTCTGTACGCCTATGTAGATATTCCATTAAAAATCAGCCGTTTCCAGCTACAATAGTCATTTACAACATTAACAATGTCTACACTGTATTTCTGATCAATTTGATGTTATTTTAATGGACAAAAAAAATGTGCTTTTCTTTCAAAAACAAGGACATTTCTAAGTGACTCCAAACTTTTCAACAGTAGTTTATGTATTTAATCACCTGACTTCAGTAAGACGCAAAAAACCCTATTCCCTGTAGAGAGAATAGGGCCCTATTCCCTATGGGCCCTGGTCAAGGTAGTGCACTGTAGAGAGAATAGGGCCCTATTCCCTATGGGCCCTGGTCAAGGTAGTGCACTGTAGAGAGAATAGGGCCCTATTCCCTATGGGCCCTGGTCAAGGTAATGCACTGTAGAGAGAATAGGGCCCTATTCCCTATGGGCCCTGGTCAAAGTAGTGTACTACAGAGAGAATAGAGCCCTATTCCCTATGGGCCCTGGTCAAAGTAGTGCACTACAGAGAGAATAGAGCCCTATTCCCTATGGGCCCTGGTCAAGGTAGTGCACTGTAGAGAGAATAGGGCCCTATTCCCTATGGGCCCTGGTCAAGGTAGTGCACTGTAGAGAGAATAGGGCCCTATTCCCTATGGGCCCTGGTCAAGGTAATGCACTGTAGAGAGAATAGGGCCCTATTCCCTATGGGCCCTGGTCAAAGTAGTGCACTACAGAGAGAATAGGGCCCTATTCCCTATGGGCCCTGGTCAAAGTAGTGCACTACAGAGAGAATAGAACCCTATTCCCTATGGGCCCTGGTCAAGGTAGTGCACTACAGAGAGAATAGGGCCCTATTCCCTATGGGCCCTGGTCAAAGTAGTGCACTTATAGAGAGAATAGAGCCCTATTCCCTATGGGCCCTGGTCAAGGTAGTGCACTGTAGAGAGAATAGGGCCCTATTCCCTATGGGCCCTGGTCAAAGTAGTGCACTACAGAGAGAATAGAGCCCTATTCCCTATAGGCCCTGGTTAAAGTAGTGCACTTATAGAGAGAATAGAGCCCTATTCCCTATGGGCCCTGGTCAAAGTAGTACACTACAGAGAGAATAGAGCCCTATTCCCTATGGGCCCTGGTCAAAGTAGTGCACTATAGAGCCCTATTCCCTATGGGCCCTGGTCAAAGTAGTGCACTTATAGAGAGAATAGAGCCCTATTCCCTATGGGTCCTGGTCAAGGTAGTGCACTACAGAGAGAATAGAACCCTATTCCCTATGGGCCCTGGTCAAAGTAGTGCACTACAGAGAGAATAGAACCCTATTCCCTATGGGCCCTGGTCAAAGTAGTGCACTATAGAGCCCTATTCCCTATGGGCCCTGGTCAAAGTAGTGCACTTATAGAGAGAATAGAGCCCTATTCCCTATGGGTCCTGGTCAAGGTAGTGCACTACAGAGAGAATAGAACCCTATTCCCTATGGGCCCTGGTCAAAGTAGTGCACTACAGAGAGAATAGAGCCCTATTCCCTATGGGCCCTGGTCAAAGTAGTGCACTACAGAGAGAATAGAGCCCTATTCAATATGAGCCCTGGTCAAGGTAGTGCACTACAGAGAATAGGGCCCTATTCCCTATGGGCCCTGGTCAAAGTAGTGCACTACAGAGAGAATAGAACCCTATTCCCTATGGGCCCTGGTCAAAGTAGTGCACTACAGAGAGAATAGAGCCCTATTCCCTATGGGCCCTGGTCAAAGTAGTGCACTACAGAGAGAATAGAGCCCTATTCAATATGAGCCCTGGTCAAGGTAGTGCACTACAGAGAATAGGGCCCTATTCCCTATGGGCCCTGGTCAAGGTAGTGCACTACAGAGAGAATAGAGCCCTATTCCCTATGGGCCCTGGTCAAAGTAGTGCACTACAGAGAGAATAGAACCCTATTCCCTATGGGCCCTGGTCAAGGTAGTGCACTACAGAGAGAATAGAGCCCTATTCCCTATGAGCCCTGGTCAAGGTAGTGCACTACAGAGAGCCCTGGTCAAGGTAGTGCACTACAGAGAGAATAGAGCCCTATTCCCTATGAGCCCTGGTCAAAGTAGTGCACTACAGAGAGAATAGAGCCCTATTCCCTATGGGCCCTGGTCAAAGTAGTGCACTACAGAGAGAATAGAGCCCTATTCAATATGAGCCCTGGTCAAGGTAGTGCACTACAGAGAATAGGGCCCTATTCCCTATGGGCCCTGGTCAAGGTAGTGCACTACAGAGAGAATAGAACCCTATTCCCTATGGGCCCTGGTCAAGGTAGTGCACTACAGAGAGAATAGAGCCCTATTCCCTATGGGCCCTGGTCAAAGTAGTGCACTACAGAGAGAATAGAGCCCTATTCCCTATGGGTCCTGGTCAAGGTAGTGCACTACAGAGAGAATAGAACCCTATTCCCTATGGGCCCTGGTCAAGGTAGTGCACTACAGAGAGAATAGAGCCCTATTCCCTATGAGCCCTGGTCAAGGTAGTGCACTACAGAGAGCCCTGGTCAAGGTAGTGCACTACAGAGAGAATAGAGCCCTATTCCCTATGAGCCCTGGTCAAGGTAGTGCACTACAGAGAGAATAGAGCCCTATTCCCTATGAGCCCTGGTCAAGGTAGTGCACTACAGAGAGAATAGGGCCCTATTCCCTATGGGCCCTGGTCAAGGTAGTGCACTACAGAGAGAATAGAACCCTATTCCCTATGGGCCCTGGTCAAAGTAGTGCACTATAGAGCCCTATTCCCTATGGGCCCTGGTCAAGGTAGTGCACTACAGAGAGAATAGAACCCTATTCCCTATGGGCCCTGGTCAAGGTAGTGCACTACAGAGAGAATAGGGTATCGTTTGGAACTTACTGGAGTCCTGAAAGAAAATGTCGTTTCCGTTGTAGGCGTTTTTCAGCTTGTTCGTCATCACCCTGAGCGTCATGATCTGTTGGCGAATCAGAGTGTCCGGTCTAGTGATGTCCACCGCGACCTCAGGGTTGTTCAGCTGGTTGGTGAGGCCGTCTTTCACCACCTCAGGAAAATACCTGGGAGACGGAGGATAACAACAACACCTGTTCAGGTACATCTCTGAGGAACACCTATTAAAATACAATCACATTTCATTGGAAAGGAAATTATTCAATTAAATGGATCGTGTGGAGCGTTCTCAAGAGGAAGTGGTCCTCCAGCACTCAGAGAGCAGCTGTCAGTGGTCCAATAGAGGAAGAGATTCTCCAGCACTCAGAGAGCAGCTGTCAGTGGTCCTGAAGAGATTCTCCAGCACTCAGAGAGCAGCTGTCAGTGGTCCTGAAGAGATTCTCCAGCACTCAGAGAGCAGCTGTCAGTGGTCCTGAAGAGATTCTCCAGCACTCAGAGAGCAGCTGTCAGTGGTCCTGAAGAGATTCTCCAGCACTCAGAGAGCAGCTGTCAGTGGTCCTGAAGAGATTCTCCAGCACTCAGAGAGCAGCTGTCAGTGGTCCTGAAGAGATTCTCCAGCACTCAGAGAGCAGCTGTCAGTGGTCCTGAAGAGATTCTCCAGCACTCAGAGAGCAGCTGTCAGTGGTCCTGAAGAGATTCTCCAGCACTCAGAGAGCAGCTGTCAGTGGTCCTGAAGAGATTCTCCAGCACTCAGAGAGCAGCTGTCAGTGGTCCTGAAGAGATTCTCCAGCACTCAGAGAGCAGCTGTCAGTGGTCCTGAACAGGTCGTAAAGCTGGGCTGTATAATCCAACCAGACAGGACTAGTAATGCTGATTGCACAATCCCTCCTGCATTCTACACTCTCCCTACTCCCTCCTCCCTATTGGTCCCCTCGTCTCCCTGCTCCCTCCTCCTATTGGTCCCCTCTCTCCCCCTGCTCCCTCCTCCTATTGGTCCCTCTCTCCCTGCTCCCTCCTCTTATTGGTCCCTCTCTCCCTGCTCCCTCCTCCTATTGGTCCCTCTCTCCCTGCTCCCTCCTGTCTATTGGTCCCTCTCTCCCTGCTCCCTCCTCCTATTGGTCCCTCTCTCCCTGCTCCCTCCTCCTATTGGTCCCTCTCTCCCTACTCCCTCCTGTCTATTGGTCCCTCTCTCCCTACTCCCTCCTCCTATTGGTCCCTCTCTCCCTACTCCCTCCTCCTATTGGTCCCTCTCTCCCTACTCCCTCCTCCTATTGGTCCCTCTCTCCCTACTCCCTCCTCCTATTGGTCCCTCTCTCCCTGCTCCCTCCTCCTATTGGTCCCTCTCTCCCTACTCCCTCCTCCTATTGGTCCCTCCCTCCCTACTCCCTCCTCCTATTGGTCCCTCTCTCCCTGCTCCCTCCTCCTATTGGTCCCTCTCTCCCTACTCCCTCCTCCTATTGGTCCCTCTCTCCCTACTCCCTCCTCCTATTGGTCCCTCTCTCCCTACTCCCTCCTCCTATTGGTCCCTCTCTCCCTACTCCCTCCTCCTATTGGTCCCTCTCTCCCTACTCCCTCCTGTCTATTGGTCCCTCTCTCCCTACTCCCTCCTCCTATTGGTCCCTCTCTCCCTGCTCCCTCCTCCTATTGGTCCCTCTCTCCCTACTCCCTCCTCCTATTGGTCCCTCTCTCCCTACTCCCTCCTCCTATTGGTCCCTCTCTCCCTGCTCCCTCCTCCTATTGGTCCCTCTCTCCCTGCTCCCTCCTCCTATTGGTCCCTCTCTCCCTACTCCCTCCTCCTATTGGTCCCTCTCTCCCTACTCCCTCCTCCTATTGGTCCCTCTCTCCCTACTCCCTCCTCCTATTGGTCCCTCTCTCCCTACTCCCTCCTCCTATTGGTCCTCTCTCCCTGCTCCCTCCTCCTATTGGTCCCTCTCTCCCTACTCCCTCCTCCTGTCTATTGGTCCCTCTCTCCCTACTCCCTCCTCCTATTGGTCCCTCTCTCCCTGCTCCCTCCTCCTATTGGTCCCTCTCTCCCTGCTCCCTCCTCCTATTGGTCCCTCTCTCCCTGCTCCCTCCTCCTATTGGTCCCTCTCTCCCTACTCCCTCCTCCTATTGGTCCCTCTCTCCCTGCTCCCTCCTCCTATTGGTCCCTCTCTCTCTACTCCCTCCTCCTGTCTATTGGTCCCTCTCTCCCTACTCCCTCCTCCTATTGGTCCCTCTCTCCCTGCTCCCTCCTCCTATTGGTCCCTCTCTCCCTGCTCCCTCCTCCTATTGGTCCCTGTCTCCCTACTCCCTCCTCCTATTGGTCCCTCCCTCCCTACTCCCTCCTCCTATTGGTCCCTCTCTCCCTGCTCCCTCCTTCTATTGGTCCCTCTCTCCCTGCTCCCTCCTCCTATTGGTCCCTCTCTCCCTGCTCCCTCCTCCTATTGGTCCCTCTCTCCCTGCTCCCTCCTCCTATTGGTCCCTCTCTCCCTGCTCCCTCCTCCTATTGGTCCCTCTCTCCCTACTCCCTCCTCCTATTGGTCCCTCTCTCCCTACTCCCTCCTCCTATTGGTCCCTCTCTCCCTACTCCCTCCTCCTATTGGTCCCTCTCTCCCTGCTCCCTCCTCCTATTGGTCCCTCTCTCCCTACTCCCTCCTCCTATTGGTCCCTCTCTCCCTACTCCCTCCTCCTGTCTATTGGTCCCTCTCTCCCTGTCTATTGGTCCCTCTCTCTGATCCAGTCCTCTCTCTCTGATCCAGTCCTCTCTCTCTGATCCAGTCCTCTCCAGTTCTGCTGGGTCCTCTCTCTCTGATCCAGTCCTCTCTCTCTGATCCAGTCCTCTCTCTCTGATCCAGTCCTCTCCTGTTCCCTGAGGTCCTCCAGAG
>NC_138307.1:40530000-40552500 GCF_965601325.2 Salmo salar
GAGAGAGAGAGAGAGAGAGAGAGAGAGAGAGAGAGAGAGAGAGGAGAGAGAGAGAGAGAGAGAGAGAGAGAGAGAGAGCTTCTGGCTTTCATTCCAAGCATCTATGAACACGTTATTGTACAGGAATAGATGAGAACATCTCACCATATCCATAAAGTGTCAGAGATTCACAGGTAAACAATATGTCTGTCTTATCTGACCTTGGCATCGCTGTAGTACTGGTTCTCTCTTGTCCTGTACCAAGGACTCAGAGTACCATAGTTCTGGACCAGCTGAGGGTCTACAACACTGGGTCTCTCTTGTTCTGTACCAAGGACTCAGAGTACC
Organism: Salmo salar; assembly: GCF_965601325.2. Lineage (NCBI taxonomy): Eukaryota > Metazoa > Chordata > Actinopteri > Salmoniformes > Salmonidae > Salmo > Salmo salar. The sequence continues at coordinate 40,530,328 of NC_138307.1, forward strand.
ATAGTTCTGGACCAGCTGAGGGTCTACAACACTGGGTCTCTCTTGTTCTGTACCAAGGACTCAGAGTACCATAGTTCTGGACCAGCTGAGAGTCTACAACACTGGTTCTCTCTTGTTCTGTACCAAGGACTCAGAGTACCATAGTTCTGGACCAGCTGAGGGTCTATAACACTGGTTCTCTCTTGTTCTGTACCAAGGACTCAGAGTACCATAGTTCTGGACCAGCTGAGAGTCTACAACACTGGTTCTCTCTTGTTCTGTACCAAGGACTCAGAGTACCATAGTTCTGGACCAGCTGAGAGTCTACAACACTGGGTCTCCCTTGTTCTGTACCAAGGAGTCAGAGTACCATAGTTCTGGACCAGCTGAGGGTCAACTCATCAGACTAGTTATAGGACTAGTTAGTGTAGGTCTACGGGCGTGTGATCTGAACACCTCTCACCTGGCCTTAGCGTGACTATTCCAGCACTGCTCTTCATCTGGCTCGGTCAACTTGTCTTTAGTACAGATCTCATCCGGCAGGTTGGACCAGAACCTTTTGGACTGTTTCAGCTTCTTCTTAATGTCTAGAACCTGCAGGAAAGGAAGGAGAGATTAACATGGGACGTGGGTTCAAACGCGCTGCACAATTTTGCCCAGCAACGTCTGGGTTCTGGCCGGGGGAGGCCGTCATTGTAAATAAGATTTTGTTCAACATTTATTTGTTAAATTAAAAGTTTCAAATGGATTCTGTCAATGTGTAATGTTATAGGTATTTAAACGTTTTTTTTTTTTTTTTTTACATTTAAAAACTCATTTTTAAATAATACAATATTTAATCAGTCGTCTTCCTCAAATGAAGGGAACGAAGACGCAATCTTTACGAGGTAATGGCCAGAATACATGGAGGAACTACACCAAACACAAACAAGTACAGCAGAGATGATCTGAAATACAAGCAAGAAAATCCACACAGAGGCATCCTAAACATTTAAACAGCACAAAGAACTTGATCTGCAATAAAAGGTGTTTCCTTCATTTTATTTTCTTAGCGGATTCCTTAACAGATTCCTTAACGGATTCCTTAACAGATTCCTTAACTTCTCTAAGGTAGGGGGCAGTATTTTCACGGCCGGATGAAAAAATTACCGATTTTAAACGGCCTACTACTCGGGCCCAGGAACTAGAATATGCATATAATTAGTAGATTTGGATAGAAAACACTCTGAAGTTTCTAAAACTGTTTGAATGATGTCTGTGAGTATAACAGAACTCATATGGCAGGCAAAAACCTGAGAAAAATCTAACCAGGAAGTGGGAAATCTGGTGCTTGTAGTCTTTTCAAGTCATTGCCTATCCAACACACAGTGATTTAGGGTTAATTTTGCACTTCCTAAGACTTCCACTAGATGTCAACAGTCTTTTGAACCTAGTTTCAGACTTTTGCAGTGAACAGAGAGGGAACAAAGGAAGTTGGAAGATGTTGACTCAGGAAAGGACATGAGTTCATTGGCGCGCATTCACGTGGGGAGGTAGCTGTGTTCCAAAACGTTTTTCAAGACATTGGAATCGTCCGGTTGGAATATTATTGAAGTTTTAAGTTAAAAAGGCCCTAAAGATTGATGCTATACAACGTTTGACATGTTTCAACGAACATAAATATAACTTTTTTTGACTTTTCGGCGTGACATTTTGGCTGCGCTTCCTACATTTGGAGTAGCTTACTGAACGAGCAAACAACAAGGAGGTATTTGGACTTCAATGATGGACTTTATCGAACAAAACAACATTTATTGTGGACCTGGGATTCCTGGAAGTGCCTTCTGGTGAAGATCATCAAAGGTAAGTGAATATTTATAATGCTATTTAATATTTTAGATGACTCCAAAATGGCGGGTATCTGTATTGCCTAGCGTATTTTTCTGAGCGCAGTACTCAGATTATTGCAAAGTGTGCTTTCCCAGTAAAGTTATTTTGAAATCTATCACAGCGTTAGCATAAAGGAGATGTTCATCTATAATTCTTTGAATAACAATTTAATATTTTATCAGCGTTTATGACGAGTATTTTTGTAAATTGTTGTGCTGATTCACCGGCAGTATTGGAGGCAAAATATTTTCTGAACATCAAGCGCCGATGTAAAATGCTGTTTTTGGATATAAATATGAACTTTATCGAACAAAACATACATGTATTGTGTAACATGATGTCCTAGGAGTGTCATCTGATGAAGATCGTCAAAGGTTAGTGCTTATTTCTGGTATTTGTGATGCATCTCCTTGCTTGGAAAATGGCTGTGTGGTTTTTCTTGTGTTGAACCTGTCCTAACATAATCTAACTTTATGCTTTCGCCGTAAAGCCTTTTTGAAATCGGGCAACGTGGTTACATTAAGGAGACGTGTATCTTTTAAAATGGTGTAAAATAGTCGTATGTTTGAGAACTTTGAATTATGACATTTTGTTGTTTTTTGAATTTGGCGCTCTGATTTTTCCACTGGCTGTTGAAGCGTGTGTTCCGTGTTTGTGTGTGTGCGTGTGTGTGTGTGTGTGTGCGTGTGTGTGTGTGTGTGTGCGTGTGTGTGTGTGTGTGTGTGTTCCGTGTGTTCCGTGTGTGTGTGTGTGTGTGTGTGCGTGCGTGCGTGCGTGTGTGTGTGCGTGTGTGTGTGTGTGTGTGTGCGTGTGTGTGTTCCGTGTGTGTGTGTGTGTGTGCGTGCGTGTGTGCGTGCGCGTGTGTGTGTGTGTGTGCGTGCGTGCGTGCGTGTGTGTGTGCGTGTGTGTGTGTGTGTGTGTGCGTGTGTTCCGTGTGTGTGTGTGTGTGTGTGTGTGTGTGCGTGTGTGTGTGTGTGTGTGTGTGCGTGTGTGTGTTCCGTGTGTGTGCGTGCGTGCGTGTGTGTGTGTGTGTGTGCGTGCGTGCGTGTGTGCGTGCGCGTGCGTGCGTGTGTGTGTGTGTGTGTGTGTGTGTGTGTGTGCGTGCGTGTGTGCGTGCGCGTGCGTGCGTGTGTGTGTGCCCGAGAGAGGTTAACAGATTCAATGTAATTTGCCAACAGAAGACAGGACTTGATGTTTATCAGATCAGGGTGATGACTACCTTCTGATGTGTTGCTGAGGAGATCGGTACTCCAGATTACGGTCAGCCTGTGGTGTCACTTTTACAAAACCCTCACTGGTTCACACGGACCCGTAATGCGACCCGCGGCACAGAAGACAGACACATTTTCTTGGAGACGAAGACAAAAAAACAGATTGATGCTTATCAGCTCAGTTGATCTCTGCCCGGGTATCGTTCTGACTACAGTCAGATTTACAGCCTGTCTGCCGTATTTAATACCGTAAATGACATCACTGCGGTCCGTTGTAGTCCAGAACCAGCTGTAGTTATGCGTCACGTCAAAACGCTGAGCTAACGAGGCGACAGTCTGAGGGACTACGTTTTCACACATGCCCATGTGCTACAAACACACCACGATAACCCTTCGTCGTCTAGCTGCATGGACCTGATGGCACCAGTCACAGAGGACATAGATCTACCTCTATATCACATAGATATACCTCTATATCACATAGATCTACCTCTATATCACATAGATCTACCTCTAAATCACATAGATCTGCCTCTATATCACATAGATCTACCTCTATATCACATAGATCTGCCTCTATATCACATAGATATACCTCTATATCACATAGATCTACCTCTATATCACATAGATCTACCTCTATATCACATAGATCTGCCTCTAAATCACATAGATCTGCCTCTATATCACATAGATCTACCTCTATATCACATAGATCTACCTCTAAATCACATAGATCTGCCTCTATATCACATAGATCTACCTCTATATCACATAGATCTACCTCTATATCACATAGATCTACCTCTATATCACATAGATCTACCTCTATATCACATAGATCTGCCTCTAAATCACATAGATCTACCTCTATATCACATAGATCTACCTCTAAATCACATAGATCTGCCTCTATATCACATAGATCTACCTCTATATCACATAGATCTACCTCTAAATCACATAGATCTGCCTCTATATCACATAGATCTACTTCTATATCACATAGATCTACCTCGAAATCACATAGATCTGCCTCTATATCACATAGATCTACCTCTATGTCACATAGATCTACCTCTATATCACATAGATCTACCTCTATGTCACATAGATCTACCTCTATATCACATAGATCTACCTCTATATCACATAGATCTACCTCTAAATCACATAGATCTGCCTCTATATCACATAGATCTACCTCTAAATCACATAGATCTGCCTCTATATCACATAGATCTGCCTCTATGTCACATAGATCTACCTCTATGTCACATAGATCTACCTCTATATCACATAGATATACCTCTATATCACATAGATCTCCCTCTATATCACATAGATCTGCCTCTATATCAACTTGATCTACCTCTATATCACATAAATCTACCTCTATATCACATAGATATACCTCTATATCACATAGATCTCCCTCTATATCACATAGATCTACCTCTAAATCACATAGATCTGCCTCTATATCACATAGATCTACCTCTATATCACATAGATCTGCCTCTATATCACATAGATCTACCTCTATGTCACATAGATCTCCCTCTATATCACATAGATCTGCCTCTATATCACATAGATCTACCTCTATATCACATAGATATACCTCTATATCACATAGATCTACCTCTATATCACATAGATCTACCTCTATATCACATAGATCTGCCTCTAAATCACATAGATCTGCCTCTATATCACATAGATCTACCTCTATATCACATAGATCTACCTCTAAATCACATAGATCTGCCTCTATATCACATAGATCTACCTCTATATCACATAGATCTACCTCTATATCACATAGATCTACCTCTATATCACATAGATCTACCTCTATATCACATAGATCTGCCTCTAAATCACATAGATCTACCTCTATATCACATAGATCTACCTCTAAATCACATCGATCTACCTCTATATCACATAGATCTACCTCTATGTCACATAGATCTACCTCTATATCACATAGATCTACCTCTATATCACATAGATCTACCTCTAAATCACATAGATCTGCCTCTATATCACATAGATCTACCTCTAAATCACATAGATCTGCCTCTATATCACATAGATCTGCCTCTATGTCACATAGATCTACCTCTATGTCACATAGATCTACCTCTATATCACATAGATATACCTCTATATCACATAGATCTCCCTCTATATCACATAGATATGCCTCTATATCAACTTGATCTACCTCTATATCACATAAATCTACCTCTATATCACATAGATATACCTCTATATCACATAGATCTCCCTCTATATCACATAGATCTTCCTCTAAATCACATAGATCTGCCTCTATATCACATAGATCTACCTCTATATCACATAGATCTGCCTCTATATCACATAGATCTACCTCTATATCACATAGATCTACCTCTATGTCACATAGATCTACCTCTAAATCACATAGATCTGCCTCTAAATCACATAGATCTACCTCTATATCACATAGATCTACCTCTAAATCACATAGATCTACCTCTAAATCACATAGATCTACCTCTATATCACATAGATCTACCTCTAAATCACATAGATCTGCCTCTATATCACATAGATCTACCTCTATATCACATAGATCTACCTCTATATCACATAGATATACCTCTATATCACATAGATCTCCCTCTATATCACATAGATCTACCTCTATATCACATAGATCTACCTCTAAATCACATAGATCTGCCTCTATATCACATAGATCTACCTCTATATCACATAGATCTACCTCTATATCACATAGATCTACCTCTAAATCACATAGATCTGCCTCTATATCACATAGATCTACCTCTATGTCACATAGATCTACCTCTATATCACATAGATCTACCTCTATATCACATAGATCTCCCTCTATATCACATAGATCTACCTCTATATCACATAGATCTACCTCTAAATCACATAGATCTGCCTCTATATCACATAGATCTACCTCTATATCACATAGATCTACCTCTATATCACAAAGATATACCTCTATATCACATAGATCTACCTCTATATCACATAGATCTACCTCTATATCACATAGATCTACCTCTATATCACATAGATCTAACTCTATATCACATAGATCTCCCTCTATATCACATAGATCTACCTCTATATCACATAGATCTACCTCTATATCACATAGATCTCCCTCTATATCACATAGATCTACCTCTATATCACATAGATCTACCTCTAAATCACATAGATCTGCCTCTATATCACATAGATCTACCTCTATATCACATAGATCTACCTCTATATCACATAGATATACCTCTATATCACATAGATCTACCTCTATATCACATAGATCTACCTCTATTTCACATAGATCTACCTCTATATCACATAGATCTAACTCTATATCACATAGATCTCCCTCTATATCACATAGATCTACCTCTATATCACATAGATCTACCTCTATATCACATAGATCTCCCTCTATATCACATAGATCTACCTCTATATCACATAGATCTCCCTCTATATCACATAGATCTCCCTCTATATCACATAGATCTCCCTCTGTACTACTGTAGGACTGTATTTAACATATCACATAGATCTACCTCTATATCACATAGATCTACCCTCTATATCACATAGATCTCCCTCTATATCACATAGATCTCCCTCTATATCACATAGATCTCCCTCTATATCACATAGATCTACCTCTATATCACATAGATCTACCTCTATATCACATAGATCTACCTCTATATCACATAGATCTCCCTCTATATCACATAGATCTCCCTCTATATCACATAGATCTCCCTCTATACTACTGTAGGACTGTATTTAACACTATCACATAGATCTAACTCTATATCACATAGATCTCCCTCTATATCACATAGATCTACCTCTATATCACATAGATATACCTCTATATCACATAGATCTACCTCTATATCACATAGATCTACCTCTATATCACATAGATCTACCTCTATATCACATAGATCTAACTCTATATCACATAGATCTCCCTCTATATCACATAGATCTACCTCTATATCACATAGATCTACCTCTATATCACATAGATCTCCCTCTATATCACATAGATCTACCTCTATATCACATAGATCTCCCTCTATATCACATAGATCTCCCTCTATATCACATAGATCTCCCTCTATACTACTGTAGGACTGTATTTAACACTATCACATAGATCTACCTCTATATCACATAGATCTACCCTCTATATCACATAGATCTCCCTCTATATCACATAGATCTCCCTCTATATCACATAGATCTCCCTCTATATCACATAGATCTACCTCTATATCACATAGATCTACCTCTATATCACATAGATCTCCATCTATATCACATAGATCTCCCTCTATATCACATAGATCTCCCTCTATACTACTGTAGGACTGTATTTAACACTATCACATAGATCTACCTCTATATCACATAGATCTCCCTCTATATCACATAGATCTACCTCTATATCACATAGATCTACCTCTATATCACAAAGATTTCCCTCTATATCACATAGATCTACCTCTATATCACATAGATCTACCTCTGTACTCCTGTACGAAGGCATTGTTAACTCGCTGTGTTAACATCAAGGCAGACAGCCCTCAGCTATATAACCTCACTGTCACAGACAGCATAAAATATAGACAACATAAATGTCTAGAGAGAGGGGGGAGACAGGGAGAGAGAAAGAGAGAGAAACAGGGAGAGAGAGCTAGAGAGAGGGGGGAGACAGGGAGAGAGAGAGAGAAGGAAACAGGGAGAGAGAGCTAGAGAGAGGGGGGAGACAGGGAGAGAGAGAGAGAGAGAGAGAGAGAGAGAGAGAGAGAGAGAGAGAGAGAGAAGGTAACAGGGAGAGAGAGAGGGAAACGGAGAGAGAGAGAGAAATAGAGAGAGAGAGCGAGCGACAGAGAGAGAGAGAGATAGTGAGAGAGAGAGAGATAGTGAGCGACGAACTGGAATCCTATCTGGCCCTAAACAGAGAGTACACCGTAGCAGAATACCTGACCACTGTGACTGACCCAAAATTAAGGAAAGCTTTGACTATGTACAGCCTTGCTATTGAGAAAGGCCGCCGTAGGCAGACCTGGCTCTCAAGAGAAAATGAGGTGGAAACTGAGCTGCACTTCCTAACCTCCTGTCCAAATATATGACACATACCGAGCCTTCAGAAAGTATTCAAACCCCTTGACTTTTTCCACATTTTGTTACGTTACAATTCCCATCAATCTACACACAATACCCCATAATGATTTATAACCCAAAAACAAACAACAAATGATTTGGAAAGGCACACACCTGTCTATATAAGGTCCCACAGTTAACAGTACATGTCAGAGCAAAAAACCAAGCCATGAGGTGGAAGGAAATTGTCCGTAGAGCTGTCACGTCCTGACCAGGTAAAGAGGTCATTTTGCCATAGTAGTATAATGGGGTGGAACCGGGGTTGTTTTTGTGTGTTGGGGGTTTTCCGTTTCTATGTGGGAGTGTTCTAGTTTTCTATTTCTATGTGTTGTTTTTTCCATGTTTCGGCCGGGTATGGTTTTGTAACGCGGGTCGTATAAAAGGGGGCCAAGGTGCAGCGTGTAGAGCGCTCATATTAACTTTTAACGAATATACTTTCACAAAACAGCAAAACGCCCGATAACGGTTCCGTCAGGTGAACATACACACTAAACAGGAAAACAACTACCCACAAAAACCCAGGAAGAAAAACCCCCTACTTAAATATGATCTCTAATTAGAGGCAACGAGGATCAGCTGCCTCCAATTAGAGATCAACCCCCAAACAATCCCAACATAGAAATAGAAAAAGTAGAACTTAAACATAGAAATAGAAAACATAGAAAAACACAAAAACACCCCCTGTCACACCCTGCCCTACTCTACTATAGAAAATTACATCTTACTATGGTCAGGACGTGACAGGTTTCCGTTTCTATGTGGGAGTGTTCTAGTTTTCTATTTCTATGTGTTGTTTTTTCCATGTTTTGGCCGAGCATGGTTTCCAATCAGAGGCAGGTGTCTTTCGTTGTCTCTGATTGGGAACCATACTTAGGCAGCCTGTTTTCCTTTTGGGGTTTTGTGGGTAGTTGTGTTTCCGTTTAGTCTAAGTGTACCTGACGGGGTTTTGTGGGTAGTTGCGTTTCCGTTTAGTCTAAGTGTACCTGACGGGGTTTTGTGGGTAGTTGTGTTTCCGTTTAGTCTAAGTGTACCTGACGGGGTTTTGTGGGTAGTTGCGTTTCCGTTTAGTCTAAGTGTACCTGACGGGGTTTTGTGGGTAGTTGCGTTTCCGTTTAGTCTAAGTGTACCTGACGGGGTTTTGTGGGTAGTTGCGTTTCCGTTTAGTCTAAGTGTACCTGACGGGGTTTTGTGGGTAGTTGCGTTTCCGTTTAGTCTAAGTGTACCTGACGGGGTTTTGTGGGTAGTTGCGTTTCCGTTTAGTCTAAGTGTACCTGACGGGGTTTTGTGGGTCGTTGTGTTTCCGTTTAGTCTAAGTGTACCTGACGGGGTTTTGTGGGTAGTTGTGTTTCCGTTTAGTCTAAGTGTACCTGACGGGGTTTTGTGGGTAGTTGTGTTTCCGTTTAGTCTAAGTGTACCTGACGGGGTTTTGTGGGTAGTTGTGTTTCCGTTTAGTCTAAGTGTACCTGACGGGGTTTTGTGGGTAGTTGTGTTTCCGTTTAGTCTAAGTGTACCTGACGGGGTTTTGTGGGTAGTTGTGTTTCCGTTTAGTCTAAGTGTACCTGACGGGGTTTTGTGGGTAGTTGTGTTTCCGTTTAGTCTAAGTGTACCTGACGGGGTTTTGTGGGTAGTTATGTTTCCGTTTAGTCTAAGTGTACCTGACGGGGTTTTGTGGGTAGTTGCGTTTTCCGTTTAGTCTAAGTGTACCTGACGGGGTTTTGTGGGTAGTTGCGTTTCCGTTTAGTCTAAGTGTACCTGACGGGGTTTTGTGGGTAGTTGCGTTTCCGTTTAGTCTAAGTGTACCTGACGGGGTTTTGTGGGTAGTTGCGTTTCCGTTTAGTCTAAGTGTACCTGACGGGGTTTTGTGGGTCGTTGTGTTTCCGTTTAGTCTAAGTGTACCTGACGGGGTTTTGTGGGTAGTTGTGTTTCCGTTTAGTCTAAGTGTACCTGACGGGGTTTTGTGGGTAGTTGTGTTTCCGTTTAGTCTAAGTGTACCTGACGGGGTTTTGTGGGTAGTTGTGTTTCCGTTTAGTCTAAGTGTACCTGACGGGGTTTTGTGGGTAGTTGTGTTTCCGTTTAGTCTAAGTGTACCTGACGGGGTTTTGTGGGTAGTTGTGTTTCCGTTTAGTCTAAGTGTACCTGACGGGGTTTTGTGGGTAGTTGTGTTTCCGTTTAGTCTAAGTGTACCTGACGGGGTTTTGTGGGTAGTTATGTTTCCGTTTAGTCTAAGTGTACCTGACGGGGTTTTGTGGGTAGTTGCGTTTTCCGTTTAGTCTAAGTGTACCTGACGGGGTTTTGTGGGTAGTTGCGTTTTCCGTTTAGTCTAAGTGTACCTGACGGGGTTTTGTGGGTAGTTGCGTTTCCGTTTAGTCTAAGTGTACCTGACGGGGTTTTGTGGGTAGTTGCGTTTCCGTTTAGTCTAAGTGTACCTGACGGGGTTTTGTGGGTAGTTGTGTTTCCGTTTAGTCTAAGTGTACCTGACGGGGTTTTGTGGGTAGTTGTGTTTCCGTTTAGTCTAAGTGTACCTGACGGGGTTTTGTGGGTAGTTGTGTTTCCGTTTAGTCTAAGTGTACCTGACGGGGTTTTGTGGGTAGTTGTGTTTCCGTTTAGTCTAAGTGTACCTGACGGGGTTTTGTGGGTAGTTGCGTTTTCCGTTTAGTCTAAGTGTACCTGACGGGGTTTTGTGGGTAGTTGCGGTTTCCGTTTAGTCTAAGTGTACCTGACGGGGTTTTGTGGGTAGTTGCGTTTCCGTTTAGTCTAAGTGTACCTGACGGGGTTTTGTGGGTAGTTGCGTTTCCGTTTAGTCTAAGTGTACCTGACGGGGTTTTGTGGGTAGTTGCGTTTCCGTTTAGTCTAAGTGTACCTGACGGGGTTTTGTGGGTAGTTGTGTTTCCGTTTAGTCTAAGTGTACCTGACGGGGTTTTGTGGGTAGTTGTGTTTCCATTTAGTCTAAGTGTACCTGACGGGGTTTTGTGGGTAGTTGTGTTTCCGTTTAGTCTAAGTGTACCTGACGGGGTTTTGTGGGTAGTTGTGTTTCCGTTTAGTCTAAGTGTACCTGACGGGGTTTTGTGGGTAGTTGCGTTTTCCGTTTAGTCTAAGTGTACCTGACGGGGTTTTGTGGGTAGTTGTGTTTCCGTTTAGTCTAAGTGTACCTGACGGGGTTTTGTGGGTAGTTGCGTTTCCGTTTAGTCTAAGTGTACCTGACGGGGTTTTGTGGGTAGTTGTGTTTCCGTTTAGTCTAAGTGTACCTGACGGGGTTTTGTGAGTAGTTGTGTTTCCGTTTAGTCTAAGTGTACCTGACGGGGTTTTGTGGGTAGTTGTGTTTCCGTTTAGTCTAAGTGTACCTGACGGGGTTTTGTGGGTAGTTGTGTTTCCGTTTAGTCTAAGTGTACCTGACGGGGTTTTGTGGGTAGTTGTGTTTCCGTTTAGTCTAAGTGTACCTGACGGGGCTGTTGTTGGTTGTTTTGTTTGTTAAAGTGTCTTCGCTAAAGAATTAAGAATGAGCACTATCCACGCTGCGTCTTGGTTTCCATTCATCGACCCCTGTCACAAGAGCTCCGAGACAAGATTGTGTCGAGGCACAGATTTGGGGGAAAGGTACCAAAAAAGGTCCTCAAGAACACAGTGGCCTCCATCATTCTGAAATGGAAGACGTTTGGAGCCACCAAGACTCTTCCTAGAGCTGGCCGCCCCGGCCAAACTGACCAATCAGGGAGGGAGAAAGGGCCTTGGTCAGGGAGGTGACCAAGAACCCGATGGTCACTCTGAATGAGCTCTAGACTTCCTCTGTGGAGATGGGAGAACCTTCCAGAAGGACAACCATCTCTGCAGCACTCCACCAATCAGGCGTTTATGGTGAAGTGGCCAGATGGAAGCCACTCCTCAGTAAAAGGCACATGACAGCCCACTTGGAGTTTGCCAAAAGGCACCTAAAGACTCTCAAACAATGAGAAACAAGACTCTCTGGTCTGATGAAACCAAGATTGAACTCTTTGGCCTGAATGCCAAGCGTCACGTCTGGATGGGCGCCCGGCCAAACTGACCAATCAGGGGGGGAGAAAGGGCCTTGGTCGGGGGGGGGAGAAAGGGCCTTGGTCAGGGGGGGAGAAAGGGCCTTGGTCAGGGGGGGAGAAAGGGCCTTGGTCAGGGGGGGGAGAAAGGGCCTTGGTCAGGGGGGAGAAAGGGCCTTGGTCAGGGGGGGAGAAAGGGCCTTGGTCAGGGGGGGAGAAAGGGCCTTGGTCAGGGGGGGAGAAAGGGCCTTGGTCAGGGGGGGAGAAAGGGCCTTGGTCAGGGGGGAGAAAGGGCCTTGGTCAGGGGGGGGAGAAAGGGCCTTGGTCAGGGGGGGAGAAAGGGCCTTGGTCAGGGGGGAGAAAGGGCCTTGGTCAGGGGGGGAGAAAGGGCCTTGGTCAGGGGGGAGAAAGGGCCTTGGTCAGGGGGGGGAGAAAGGGCCTTGGTCAGGGGGGGAGAAAGGGCCTTGGTCAGGGGGGAGAAAGGGCCTTGGTCAGGGGGGAGAAAGGTCAGGGGGGGGAGAAAGGGCCTTGGTCGGGGGGGGGAGAAAGGGCCTTGGTCAGGGGGGAGAAAGGGCCTTGGTCGGGGGGGGGAGAAAGGGCCTTGGTCAGGGGGGAGAAAGGGCCTTGGTCAGGGGGGGAGAAAGGGCCTTGGTCAGGGGGGGAGAAAGGGCCTTGGTCAGGGGGGAGAAAGGGCCTTGGTCAGGGGGGGGAGAAAGGGCCTTGGTCAGGGGGGGAGAAAGGGCCTTGGTCAGGGGGGAGAAAGGGCCTTGGTCAGGGGGGAGAAAGGTCAGGGGGGGGAGAAACGGCCTTGGTCAGGGGGGGAGAAAGGGCCTTGGTCAGGGGGGAGAAAGGGCCTTGGTCAGGGGGGGGAGAAAGTTTTGACCTCATTCACAGTCCCGAGGTAGTTTGGTGATGTGCAACAGTTAACCTCCTTCACCCAAACAGTGGTTACTACTGAGGGACAGGTTTATTTTATCTATATAATCCACACAACTGTAGCATAGTAAGAGGGATGGCGATAGTGGAGAGATTGTAGAGAGAGAGGGAGAGAGAGAGAGAGAGAGAGAGACAGAGAGAGAGAGACAGAGAGAGAGAGACAGAGAGAGAGAGAGAGAGAGAGAGAGAGAGAGAGAGAGAGAGAGAGAGCGACAGAGAGAGAGAGAGAGAGAGAGAGACAGAGAGAGAGAGACAGAGAGAGAGAGACAGAGAGAGAGAGAGAGAGCGACAGAGAGAGAAAGAGAGAGAGAGAGAGAGAGAGAGAAAGTGAGAGAAAGTGAGAGGCAGCAGATGTTAATAATGACTCACAGTGTTGTCTGCCTGAGGGGAGCATGCAGTTTCATGGTCAGAGTGCCAACAAGTCTCTCAGCTCAATTCCCTCTATCTTCCTCCTCTCCTCCTCTCCTCTCCTCTCCTCTTCTCCCCCTCCTCTCCCCTTCCTCCCCCTCTCCTCCAGTGTGTATCCCTGGCTGGTACTAATGGACTGTGTGCTGTCGATACTTAAAGTGCTCCAGTCTGTAGATATAATTCTGGATGATCGTTTCATGTGCATTTTAATATCCATTTTGAAACCTATATTATTCTAACATCATAGGATGCCACCTTTCCAACAAGTCAATTCATCAAAATCCCCCCCCCCCCGGTCAACTGTAAGTGCTGTTATTGTGAAGTAGAAACCTATAGGAGCAACAACGGCTCAGCCGCGAAGTGGTAGGGCACACAATTTCACAGAACGGGACTGGCGAGTTCCAAACTGCCTCTGGAAGCAACGTCAGCACACAAAAACCGTTGGTTGGGAGCTTCATGAAATGGGTTTCTGCGGCCGAGCAGCCGCACACAAGCCTAAAGATCAGAATGAGCAAAGCCAAGCGTTGGCTGGAGTGGCGTAAAGCTCGCCGACCATTGGACTGCGAAGAAGTGGAAACACGTTCTCTGGAGTGATGAATCACGCCATCTGGCAGTCTGACGGACGAACCTGGGTTTGGCGGATGCCAGGAGAACGCTACCAGCCCCAGTGCATAGTGCCAACTGTAAAGTTTGGTGGAGGAGGAATAATTCTGTGGGGCTGTTTTTCATGGTTCAGGCCCCTTAGTTCCAGTGAAGGGAAATCTTAACACTACAACATACAATGACATTCTAGATGATTCTGTGCTTCCAACTTTGTGGCAACAGTTTGGGGAAGGCCCTTTCCTGTTTCAGCATGACAAGGCCCCCGTGCACAAAGCCAGGTCCATACAGAAACGGTTTGTTGAGATCTGTATGGAAGAACTTGACTGGCCTGCATAGAACCCTGACCTCAACCCCATCGAACACCTTTGGGATGAATTGGAACGCCGACTGCGAGTCAGGTCAAATCGCCCAACATCAGTGCCCGACCTCTCTAATGCTCTTGTGGCTGAATGGAAGTAAGTCCCCGCAGCAATGTTCCAACATCTCGTGGAAAGCCTTCCCTGAAGAGTGGAGGCTGTTATAGCAGCAAAGGGGGGACCAACTCCATATTAATGACTTCCCTGAAGAGTGGAGGCTGTTATAGCAGCAAAGGGGGGTCCAACTCCATATGAATGACTTCCCTGAAGAGTGGAGGCTGTTATAGCAGCAAAGGGGGGACCAACTCCATATTAATGACTTCCCAGAAGAGTGGAGGCTGTTATAGCAGCAAAGGGGGGTCCAACTCCATATTAATGCCTTCCATGAAGAGTGGAGGCTGTTATAGCAGCAAAGGGGGGGACCAACTCCATATTAATGCCTTCCCTGAAGAGTGGAGGCTGTTATAGCAGCAAAGGGGGGGACCAACTCCATATTAATGCCTTCCCTGAAGAGTGGAGGCTGTTATAGCAGCAAAGGGGGGACCAACTCCATATTAATGACTTCCCTGAAGAGTGGAGGCTGTTATAGCAGCAAAGGGGGGGGGACCAACTCCATATTAATGACTTCCCAGAAGAGTGGAGGCTGTTATAGCAGCAAAGGGGGGGACCAACTCCATATTAATGACTTCCCAGAAGAGTGGAGGCTGTTATAGCAGCAAAGGGGGGGACCAACTCCATATTAATGACTTCCCTGAAGAGTGGAGGCTGTTATAGCAGCAAAGGCCTCCACTCTTCTGGGAAGTCATTAATATGGAGTTGGTCCCCCCCTTTGCTGCTATAACAGCCTCCACTCTTCTGGGAAGTCATTAATATGGAGTTGGTCCCCCCCTTTGCCAACTCCATATTAATGCCTTCCCATAAGAGTGGAGGCTGTTATAGCAGCAAAGGGGGGACCAACTCCATATTAATGACTTCCCAGAAGAGTGGAGGCTGTTATAGCAGCAAAGGGGGGTCCAACTCCATATGAATGACTTCCCTGAAGAGTGGAGGCTGTTATAGCAGCAAAGGGGGGTCCAACTCCATATTAATGCCTTCCATGAAGGGTGGAGGCTGTTATAGCAGCAAAGGGGGGGACCAACTCCATATTAATGCCTTCCCTGAAGAGTGGAGGCTGTTATAGCAGCAAGGGGGGGACCAACTCCATATTAATGACTTCCCAGAAGAGTGGAGGCTGTTATAGCAGCAAAGGGGGGGACCAACTCCATATTAATGACTTCCCTGAAGAGTAGAGGCTGTTATAGCAGCAAAGGGGGGACCAACTCCATATTAATGACTTCCCTGAAGAGTAGAGGCTGTTATAGCAGCAAAGGGGGGACCAACTCCATATTAATGACTTCCCAGAAGAGTAGAGGCTGTTATAGCAGCAAAGGGGGGGACCAACTCCATATTAATGCCTTCCCTGAAGAGTGGAGGCTGTTATAGCAGCAAAGGGGGGACCAACTCCATATTAATGACTTCCCTGAAGAGTAGAGGCTGTTATAGCAGCAAAGGGGGGACCAACTCCATATTAATGACTTCCCAGAAGAGTAGAGGCTGTTATAGCAGCAAAGGGGGGACCAACTCCATATTAATGACTTCCCAGAAGAGTGGAGGCTGTTATAGCAGCAAAGGGGGGGACCAACTCCATATTAATGACTTCCCAGAAGAGTGGAGGCTGTTATAGCAGCAAAGGGGGGGACCAACTCCATATTAATGACTTCCCAGAAGAGTGGAGGCTGTTATAGCAGCAAAGGGGGGGACCAACTCCATATTAATGATGATTATGGAATGAGATGTTGGACGAGCAGGTGTCAGAGGCGACAGTAGACCTAGAGGTGTTCCTCAGGGACTCCAGAAGACCTAAGGTCCCGCCTGTCCCTAGCTAGGGGACAGAGCTTTAACGAGGTGTGAAGGGCCTTGAGGTACGAGCTTTAAAGAGTGTTGATACTTTTCTAATCATCATCCCTGTAAGCCTGCCATTTTGTTTGTTTACTTATGCCTTGTATTGATGTGTGTAGAAAAAGCCATCATTTCAGTCACTGCTTCACACTTTTGTTCAGCCGCCTCACAGAGTTAAACACGGAGTCATTTGAATAAAAAAAAAAACAAGTTAAAACAGGAACGAATAAAACAAGCCTGCTTTTGATTTCCACATTTCAATCTATTTGGTCTTTTATCTCTCAGCATGTTGCTACTTCAGTCCGCATCCCAATTAGAGAGTTTCGATGTGTCCCAAAATGGAACCCTAATCCCTATAGGGCTCTGGTTAAAAGAAGTGCACTATAGAGGGAAGAGGGTGCCATTTGGAACACAGATTTTTAAAACAGCCTCTATTTCCCCATTTCAGATCCCCCTTGGAGATCCCCCCCACCTCTTGGAAGTAACGTCAAATGGATGTTGATCCATTGAGGCATGCAGAGAACCTTCTAGCACTACATCATGTTAATGGATGTGCTGCAGATAGAACCGCATTCCCTAGGGCTCAGATCAAATGGAACCACATTCCCTAGGGCTCAGGTCAGATGGAACCCTATTCCCTAGGGCTCAGGTCAGATGGAACCCCATTCCCTAGGGCTCAGGTAAGATGGAACCCTATTCCCTAGGGCTAAGGTCAGATGGAACCCTATTCCCTAGGGCTCAGGTCAGATGGAACCCCATTCCCTAGGGCTCAGGTCAGATGGAACCCTATTCCCTAGGGCTCAGGTCAGATGGAACCCTATTCCCTAGGGCTCAGGTCAGATGGAACCCCATTCCCTAGGGCTCAGGTCAGATGGAACCCTATTCCCTAGGGCTCAGGTCAGATGGAACCCTATTCCCTAGGGCTCAGGTCAGATGGAACCCTATTCCCTAGGGCTCAGGTCAAATGGAACCCCATTCCCTAGGGCTCAGGTCAGATGGAACCCTATTCCCTAGGGCTCAGGTCAGATGGAACCCTTTTCCCTAGGGCTCAGGTAAGATGGAACCCCATTCCCTAGGGCTCAGGTCAGATGGAACCCTATTCTCTAGGGATCAGGTCAGATGGAACCCTATTCCCTAGGGCTCAGGTCAAATGGAACCCCATTCCCTAGGGCTCAGGTTTAATGGCCCCCTATTCCCTAGGGCTCAGGTCAGATGGAACACAATTCCATAGGGCTCAGGTCAGATGGAACCCTATTCCCTAGGGCTCAGGTCAGATGGAACCCTATTCCCTAGGGCTCAGGTCAAATGGAACCCTATTCCCTAGGGCTCAGGTCAGATGGAACCCTATTCCCTAGAGCTCAGGTCAGATGGAACCCTATTCCCTAGGGCTCAGGTCAGATGGAACCCTATTCCCTAGAGCTCAGGTCAGATGGAACCCTATTCCCTAGGGCTCAGGTCAGATGGAACCCTATTCCCTAGGGCTCAGGTCAGATGGAACCCTATTCCCTAGGGCTCAGGTCAGATGGAACCCTATTCCCTAGGGCTCAGGTCAGATGGAACCCTATTCCCTAGGGCTCAGCAGATGGAACCCTATTCCCTAGGGCTCAGGTCAGATGGAACCCTATTCCCTAGGGCTCAGGTCAGATGGAACCCTATTCCCTAGGGCTCAGGTCAGATGGAACCCTATTCCCTAGGACTCAGGTCAGATGGAACCCTATTCCCTAGAGCTCAGGTCAGATGGAACCCTATTCCCTAGGACTCAGGTCAGATGGAAGCCTATTCCCTAGGGCTCAGGTCAGATGGAACCCTATTCCCTAGGGCTCAGGTCAGATGGAAACCTATTCCCTAGGACTCAAGTCAGATGGAACCCTATTCCCTAGGGCTCAGGTCAGATGGAACCCTATTCCCTAGGGCTCAGGTCAGATGGAACCCTATTCCCTAGGGCTCAGGTCAGATGGAACCCGATTCCCTAGTGCTCAGGTCAGATGGAACCCTATTCCCTAGGGCTCAGGTCAGATGGAACCCTATTCCCTAGGGCTCAGGTCAAATGGAACCCCATTCCCTAGGGCTCAGGTCAGATGGAACCCTATTCTCTAGGGATCAGGTCAGATGGAACCCTATTCTCTAGGGATCAGGTCAGATGGAACCCTATTCCCTAGGGCTCAGGTCAGATGGAACCCTATTCCCTAGGGCTCAGGTTAGATGGAACCCTATTCCCTAGGGCTAAGGTCAGATGGAACCCTATTCCCTAGGGCTCAGGTCAGATGGAACCCTATTCCCTAGGGCTCAGGTCAGATGGAACCCTATTCCCTAGGGCTCAGGTCAGATGGAACCCTATTCCCTAGGGCTGAGGTCGGATGGAAACCTATTCCCTAGGGATCAGGTCAGATGGAACCCTATTCCCTAGGGCTCAGGTCAGATGGAACCCTATTCCCTAGGGCTCAGGTCAGATGGAACCCTATTCCCTAGGGCTCAGGTCAGATGGAACCCTATTCCCTAGGGCTCAGGTCAGATGGAACCCGATTCCCTAGTGCTCAGGTCAGATGGAACCCTATTCCCTAGGGCTCAGGTCAGATGGCCCCCTATTCCCTAGGGCTCAGGTCAAATGGAACCCCATTCCCTAGGGCTCAGGTCAGATGGAACCCTATTCTCTAGGGATCAGGTCAGATGGAACCCTATTCTCTAGGGATCAGGTCAGATGGAACCCTATTCCCTAGGGCTCAGGTCAGATGGAACCCTATTCCCTAGGGCTCAGGTTAGATGGAACCCTATTCCCTAGGGCTAAGGTCAGATGGAACCCTATTCCCTAGGGCTCAGGTCAGATGGAACCCTATTCCCTAGGGCTCAGGTCAGATGGAACCCTATTCCCTAGGGCTCAGGTCAGATGGAACCCTATTCCCTAGGGCTCAGGTCAGATGGAACCCTATTCCCTAGGGCTCAGGTCAGATGGAACCCTATTCCCTAGGGCTCAGGTTTAATGGCCCCCTATTCCCTAGGGCTCAGGTCAGATGGAACCCTATTCCCTAGGGCTCAGGTCAGATGGAACCCTATTCCCTAGGGCTCAGGTCAGATGGAACCCTATTCCCTAGGGCTCAGGTCAAATGGAACCCTATTCCCTAGGGCTCAGGTCAGATGGAACCCTATTCCCTAGGGCTCAGGTCAGATGGAACCCTATTCCCTAGGGCTCAGGTCAGATGGAACCTTATTCCCTAGGGCTCAGGTTTAATGGCACCCTATTCCCTAGGGCTCAGGTCAGATGGAACCCTATTCCCTAGGGCTCAGGTCAGATGGAACCCTATTCCCTAGGGCTCATAGGGCTGAGGTCAAATGAATCTCTGTTACAACCAGCAGCTCTCATTAGAATCTCGACTGTTACAACCAGCAGCTCTCATTAGAATCTCTGTTACAACCAGCAGCTCTCATTAGAATCTCTGTTACAACCAGCAGCTCTCATTAGAATCTCTGTTACAACCAGCAGCTCTCATTAGAATCTCTGTTACAACCAGCAGCTCTCATTAGAATCTCTGTAACAACCAGCAGCTCTCATTAGAATCTCTGTTACAACCAGCAGCTCTCATTAGAATCTCTGTAACAACCAGCAGCTCGCATTAGAATCTCTGTTACAACCAGCAGCTCTCATTAGAATCTCTGTTACAACCAGCAGCTCTCATTAGAATCTCTAATGTTACAACCAGCAGCTCTCATTAGAATCTCTAATGTTACAACCAGCAGCTCTCATTAGAATCTCTAATGTTACAACCAGCAGCTCTCATTATCTGACAGGGCTTCACAGAGAGCAGTCTGACAGGGATTCACTGTCTTCACAGAGAGCAGTCTGACAGGGATTCACTGTCTTCACAGACTGCAGTCTGACAGGGCTTCACAGAGAGCAGTCTGACAGGGCTTCACAGTCTTCACAGACAGGGGACGACGTCTTCACAGACAGGGGACGACGTCTTCACAGACAGGGGACGACGTCCTCGGTGCACTTATTGAGGAAGCCAGTGACTGGTGTGTTGTACTCCTCAATCCCAGAACATGTTCCAGTCTGTTCTAGCAAAACAGTCCTGTAGTTTAGCATCTGCTTTATCTGATCACTTTATTTATAGACCGAGTCACTGGTGCATTTATATCCCAGACTATATTCCTCTAAGAGTCAACATTTATATCCCAGACTATATTCCCTAAGAGTCAACATTTATATCCTAGACTATATTCCCCTAAGAGTCAACATTTATATCCCAGACTATATTCCCATAAGAGTCAACATTTATATCCCAGACTATATTCCCATAAGAGTCAACATTTATATCCCAGACTATATTCCCCTAAGAGTCAACATTTATATCCCAGACTATATTCCCCTAAAAGTCAACATTTATATCCCAGACTATATTCCCCTAAAAGTCAACATTTATATCCCAGACTATATTCCCCTAAGAGTCAACATTTATATCCCAGACTATATTCCCCTAAAAGTCAACATTTATATCCCAGACTATATTCCCCTAAGAGTCAACATTTATATCCCAGACTATATTCCCCTAAGAGTCAACATTTATATCCCAGACTATATTCCCCTAAGAGTCAACATTTATATCCCAGACTATATTCCCCTAAGAGTCAACATTTATATCCCAGACTATATTCCCCTAAGAGTCAACATTATATCCCAGACTATATTCCCCTAAGAGTCAACATTTATATCCCAGACTATATTCCCCTAAGAGTCAACATTTATATCCCAGACTATATTCCCCTAAGAGTCAACATTTATATCCCAGACTATATTCCCCTAAAAGTCAACATTTATATCCCAGACTATATTCCCCTAAGAGTCAACATTTATATCCCAGAATATATTCCCCTAAGAGTCAACATTTATATCCCAGACTATATTCCCCTAAGAGTCAACATTTATATCCCAGACTATATTCCCCTAAAAGTCAACATTTATATCCCAGACTAGTAATGGCTTTGTTATTACTGTATCCTTAATGTGACTTTTAGATGTGACCAGTTCCCCAATGTGAAAACAACACAGTCCACTGTTAGTTTATAAAGTATATTTCATGATCCTAACAACAATTATATAAACCATTTAGTGAGGCACGTCTTCTTGCAAAACGAAACGTTCTCATTTCTGATCTTTCGTCTTGCCGCTGGTCGCCGAGTCCACCTCGTCAGTGACTCGATGAGCATCGGCATCAGCTGACAAACTGTTGTTGATGAAATAGGGAAATGTTTTCCTCAGAGGCGTCAACCTAATCTCACTGCAGAGCAGAACGACGCTGCCGTCCAACACGGTTTATCACCAGTCATGTTACCCACGGCACCCGATAGGCTTTTTCCTTTATCGCATAGAAACAGAGGTTTGGTCTGTTGTTGATCGCTCTCTCTCTCTCTCTCTCTCTCTCTCTCTCTCGTCTCTCTTTCTCCGTCTCTCTCTCTCTCTCTCGTCTCTCTCTCTCTCCTTCTCCGTCTCTCTCTCTCTCTCTCTCTCTCTCTCTCTCCGTCTCTCTCTCTCTCTCTCTCTCTCTCTCTCTCTCCGTCTCTCTCTCTCTCTCTCTCTCCGTCTCTCTCTCTTTCTCCGTCTCTCTCTCTCTCTCTCTCTCTTCT
>NC_138307.1:40555000-40590000 GCF_965601325.2 Salmo salar
AATATCATTATTACTGTCTGTGTAGGAGGAGGATTATTAAACCAGGTAATATCATTATTACTGTCTGTGTAGGAGGAGGATTATTAAACCAGGTAATATCATTATTACTGTCTGTGTGGAAGGATTATTAAACCAGGTAATATCATTATTACTGTCTGTGTAGGAGGAGGATTATTAAACCAGGTAATATCATTATTACTGTCTGTGTAGGAGGAGGTTATTAAACCAGGTAATATCATTATTACTGTCTGTGTAGGAGGATTATTAAACCAGGTAATATCATTATTACTGTCTGTGTAGGAGGAGGTTATTAAACCAGGTAATATCATTATTACTGTCTGTGTAGGAGGAGGATTATTAAACCAGGTAATATCATTATTACTGTCTGTGTGGAAGGATTATTAAACCAGGTAATATCATTATTACTGTCTGTGTGGAAGGATTATTAAACCAGGTAATATCATTATTACTGTCTGTGTAGGAGGAGGTTATTAAACCAGGTAATATCATTATTACTGTCTGTGTAGGAGGAGGATTATTAAACCAGGTAATATCATTATTACTGTCTGTGTAGGAGGAGGATTATTAAACCAGGTAATATCATTATTACTGTCTGTGTGGAAGGATTATTAAACCAGGTAATATCATTATTACTGTCTGTGTAGGAGGAGGATTATTAAACCAGGTAATATCATTATTACTGTCTGTGTAGGAGGAGGATTATTAAACCAGGTAATATCATTATTACTGTCTGTGTAGGAGGAGGTTATTAAACCAGGTAATATCATTATTACTGTCTGTGTAGGAGAGGATTATTAAACCAGGTAATATCATTATTACTGTCTGTGTAGGAGGAGGATTATTAAACCAGGTAATATCATTATTACTGTCTGTGTAGGAGGAGGATTATTAAACCAGGTAATATCATTATTACTGTCTGTGTAGGAGGAGGATTATTAAACCAGGTAATATCATTATTACTGTCTGTGTAGGAGGAGATTATTAAACCAGGTAATATCATTATTACTGTCTGTGTAGGAGGAGGATTATTAAACCAGGTAATATCATTATTACTGTCTGTGTAGGAGGAGGTTATTAAACCAGGTAATATCATAATTACTGTCTGTGTGGAAGGATTATTAAACCAGGTAATATCATTATTACTGTCTGTGTGGAAGGATTATTAAACCAGGTAATATCATTATTACTGTCTGTGTAGGAGGAGGATTATTAAACCAGGTAATATCATTATTACTGTCTGTGTGGAAGGGTTATTAAACCAGGTAATATCATTATTACTGTCTGTGTAGGAGGAGGATTATTAAACCAGGTAATATCATTATTACTGTCTGTGTAGGAGGAGGGTTATTAAACCAGGTAATATCATTATTACTGTCTGTGTAGGAGGAGGTTATTAAACCAGGTAATATCATTATTACTGTCTGTGTAGGAGGAGGATTATTAAACCAGGTAATATCATTATTACTGTCTGTGTAGGAGGAGGATTATTAAACCAGGTAATATCATTATTACTGTCTGTGTAGGAGGAGGTTATTAAACCAGGTAATATCATTATTACTGTCTGTGTAGGAGGAGGATTATTAAACCAGGTAATATCATTATTACTGTCTGTGTAGGAGGAGGATTATTAAACCAGGTAATATCATTATTACTGTCTGTGTGGAAGGATTATTAAACCAGGTAATATCATTATTACTGTCTGTGTAGGAGGAGGATTATTAAACCAGGTAATATCATTATTACTGTCTGTGTAGGAGGAGGATTATTAAACCAGGTAATATCATTATTACTGTCTGTGTAGGAGGAGGATTATTAAACCAGGTAATATCATTATTACTGTCTGTGTGGAAGGATTATTAAACCAGGTAATATCATTATTACTGTCTGTGTAGGAGGAGGATTATTAAACCAGGTAATATCATTATTACTGTCTGTGTGGAAGGATTATTAAACCAGGTAATATCATTATTACTGTCTGTGTGGAAGGATTATTAAACCAGGTAATATCATTATTACTGTCTGTGTGGAAGGATTATTAAACCAGGTAATATCATTATTACTGTCTGTGTGGAAGGATTATTAAACCAGGTAATATCATTATTACTGTCTGTGTGGAAGGATTATTAAACCAGGTAATATCATTATTACTGTCTGTGTGGAAGGATTATTAAACCAGGTAATATCATTATTACTGTCTGTGTGGAAGGATTATTAAACCAGGTAATATCATTATTACTGTCTGTGTGGAAGGATTATTAAACCAGGTAATATCATTATTACTGTCTGTGTGGAAGGATTATTAAACCAGGTAATATCATTATTACTGTCTGTGTGGAAGGATTATTAAACCAGGTAATATCATTATTACTGTCTGTGTGGAAGGATTATTAAACCAGGTAATATCATTATTACTGTCTGTGTAGGAGGAGGATTATTAAACCAGGTAATATCATTATTACTGTCTGTGTGGAAGGATTATTAAACCAGGTAATATCATTATTACTGTCTGTGTGGAAGGATTATTAAACCAGGTAATATCATTATTACTGTCTGTGTGGAAGGATTATTAAACCAGGTAATATCATTATTACTGTCTGTGTGGAAGGATTATTAAACCAGGTAATATCATTATTACTGTCTGTGTAGGAGGAGGATTATTAAACCAGGTAATATCATTATTACTGTCTGTGTGGAAGGATTATTAAACCAGGTAATATCATTATTACTGTCTGTGTGGAAGGATTATTAAACCAGGTAATATCATTATTACTGTCTGTGTGGAAGGATTATTAAACCAGGTAATATCATTATTACTGTCTGTGTGGAAGGATTATTAAACCAGGTAATATCATTATTACTGTCTGTGTGGAAGGATTATTAAACCAGGTAATATCATTATTACTGTCTGTGTAGGAGGAGGATTATTAAACCAGGTAATATCATTATTACTGTCTGTGTGGAGGAGGATTATTAAACCAGGTAATATCATTATTACTGTCTGTGTGGAAGGATTATTAAACCAGGTAATATCATTATTACTGTCTGTGTGGAAGGATTATTAAACCAGGTAATATCATTATTACTGTCTGTGTGGAAGGATTATTAAACCAGGTAATATCATTATTACTGTCTGTGTGGAAGGATTATTAAACCAGGTAATATCATTATTACTGTCTGTGTGGAAGGAGGATTATTAAACCAGGTAATATCATTATTACTGTCTGTGTAGGAGGATGATTATTAAACCAGGTAATATCATTATTACTGTCTGTGTGGAAGGATTATTAAACCAGGTAATATCATTATTACTGTCTGTGTGGAAGGATTATTAAACCAGGTAATATCATTATTACTGTCTGTGTGGAGGAGGATTATTAAACCAGGTAATATCATTATTACTGTCTGTGTAGGAGGAGGGTTATTAAACCAGGTAATATCATTATTACTGTCTGTGTGGAAGGAGGATTATTAAACCAGGTAATATCATTATTACTGTCTGTGTAGGAGGAGGATTATTAAACCAGGTAATATCATTATTACTGTCTGTGTGGAAGGATTATTAAACCAGGTAATATCATTATTACTGTCTGTGTAGGAGGAGGATTATTAAACCAGGTAATATCATTATTACTGTCTGTGTGGAAGGATTATTAAACCAGGTAATATCATTATTACTGTCTGTGTAGGAGGAGGATTATTAAACCAGGTAATATCATTATTACTGTCTGTGTGGAAGGATTATTAAACCAGGTAATATCATTATTACTGTCTGTGTGGAAGGATTATTAAACCAGGTAATATCATTATTACTGTCTGTGTGGAAGGATTATTAAACCAGGTAATATCATTATTACTGTCTGTGTGGAAGGATTATTAAACCAGGTAATATCATTATTACTGTCTGTGTGGAAGGATTATTAAACCAGGTAATATCATTATTACTGTCTGTGTGGAAGGATTATTAAACCAGGTAATATCATTATTACTGTCTGTGTGGAAGGATTATTAAACCAGGTAATATCATTATTACTGTCTGTGTGGAAGGATTATTAAACCAGGTAATATCATTATTACTGTCTGTGTGGAAGGATTATTAAACCAGGTAATATCATTATTACTGTCTGTGTGGAAGGATTATTAAACCAGGTAATATCATTATTACTGTCTGTGTGGAAGGATTATTAAACCAGGTAATATCATTATTACTGTCTGTGTAGGAGGAGGATTATTAAACCAGGTAATATCATTATTACTGTCTGTGTGGAAGGATTATTAAACCAGGTAATATCATTATTACTGTCTGTGTGGAAGGATTATTAAACCAGGTAATATCATTATTACTGTCTGTGTGGAAGGATTATTAAACCAGGTAATATCATTATTACTGTCTGTGTGGAAGGATTATTAAACCAGGTAATATCATTATTACTGTCTGTGTGGAAGGATTATTAAACCAGGTAATATCATTATTACTGTCTGTGTAGGAGGAGGATTATTAAACCAGGTAATATCATTATTACTGTCTGTGTGGAAGGATTATTAAACCAGGTAATATCATTATTACTGTCTGTGTGGAAGGATTATTAAA
This sequence comes from Salmo salar, assembly GCF_965601325.2. Classification (NCBI taxonomy): domain Eukaryota; kingdom Metazoa; phylum Chordata; class Actinopteri; order Salmoniformes; family Salmonidae; genus Salmo; species Salmo salar. Next base: position 40,559,610 of record NC_138307.1, read on the forward strand.
CCAGGTAATATCATTATTACTGTCTGTGTGGAAGGATTATTAAACCAGGTAATATCATTATTACTGTCTGTGTGGAAGGATTATTAAACCAGGTAATATCATTATTACTGTCTGTGTGGAAGGATTATTAAACCAGGTAATATCATTATTACTGTCTGTGTAGGAGGAGGATTATTAAACCAGGTAATATCATTATTACTGTCTGTGTGGGAGGAGGATTATTAAACCAGGTAATATCATTATTACTGTCTGTGTGGAAGGATTATTAAACCAGGTAATATCATTATTACTGTCTGTGTGGAAGGATTATTAAACCAGGTAATATCATTATTACTGTCTGTGTGGAAGGATTATTAAACCAGGTAATATCATTATTACTGTCTGTGTGGAAGGATTATTAAACCAGGTAATATCATTATTACTGTCTGTGTGGAAGGATTATTAAACCAGGTAATATCATTATTACTGTCTGTGTGGAAGGATTATTAAACCAGGTAATATCATTATTACTGTCTGTGTGGAAGGATTATTAAACCAGGTAATATCATTATTACTGTCTGTGTGGAAGGATTATTAAACCAGGTAATATCATTATTACTGTCTGTGTGGAAGGATTATTAAACCAGGTAATATCATTATTACTGTCTGTGTAGGAGAGGATTATTAAACCAGGTAATATCATTATTACTGTCTGTGTAGGAGGAGGATTATTAAACCAGGTAATATCATTATTACTGTCTGTGTGGAAGGATTATTAAACCAGGTAATATCATTATTACTGTCTGTGTGGAAGGATTATTAAACCAGGTAATATCATTATTACTGTCTGTGTGGAAGGATTATTAAACCAGGTAATATCATTATTACTGTCTGTGTAGGAGGAGGATTATTAAACCAGGTAATATCATTATTACTGTCTGTGTAGGAGGAGGATTATTAAACCAGGTAATATCATTATTACTGTCTGTGTGGAAGGATTATTAAACCAGGTAATATCATTATTACTGTCTGTGTGGAAGGATTATTAAACCAGGTAATATCATTATTACTGTCTGTGTAGGAGGAGGATTATTAAACCAGGTAATATCATTATTACTGTCTGTGTGGAAGGATTATTAAACCAGGTAATATCATTATTACTGTCTGTGTGGAAGGATTATTAAACCAGGTAATATCATTATTACTGTCTGTGTGGAAGGATTATTAAACCAGGTAATATCATTATTACTGTCTGTGTGGAAGGATTATTAAACCAGGTAATATCATTATTACTGTCTGTGTGGAAGGATTATTAAACCAGGTAATATCATTATTACTGTCTGTGTAGGAGGAGGATTATTAAACCAGGTAATATCATTATTACTGTCTGTGTAGGAGGATGGATTATTAAACCAGGTAATATCATTATTACTGTCTGTGTGGAAGGATTATTAAACCAGGTAATATCATTATTACTGTCTGTGTGGAAGGATTATTAAACCAGGTAATATCATTATTACTGTCTGTGTGGAGGAGGATTATTAAACCAGGTAATATCATTATTACTGTCTGTGTAGGAGGATGATTATTAAACCAGGTAATATCATTATTACTGTCTGTGTGGAAGGATTATTAAACCAGGTAATATCATTATTACTGTCTGTGTGGAAGGATTATTAAACCAGGTAATATCATTATTACTGTCTGTGTGGAGGAGGATTATTAAACCAGGTAATATCATTATTACTGTCTGTGTAGGAGGAGGATTATTAAACCAGGTAATATCATTATTACTGTCTGTGTGGAAGGATTATTAAACCAGGTAATATCATTATTACTGTCTGTGTAGGAGGAGGATTATTAAACCAGGTAATATCATTATTACTGTCTGTGTGGAAGGAGGATTATTAAACCAGGTAATATCATTATTACTGTCTGTGTAGGAGGAGGATTATTAAACCAGGTAATATCATTATTACTGTCTGTGTGGAAGGATTATTAAACCAGGTAATATCATTATTACTGTCTGTGTAGGAGGAGGATTATTAAACCAGGTAATATCATTATTACTGTCTGTGTAGGAGGAGGATTATTAAACCAGGTAATATCATTATTACTGTCTGTGTAGGAGGAGGATTATTAAACCAGGTAATATCATTATTACTGTCTGTGTAGGAGGATTATTAAACCAGGTAATATCATTATTACTGTCTGTGTAGGAGGAGGATTATTAAACCAGGTAATATCATTATTACTGTCTGTGTGGAAGGATTATTAAACCAGGTAATATCATTATTACTGTCTGTGTGGAAGGATTATTAAACCAGGTAATATCATTATTACTGTCTGTGTAGGAGAGGATTATTAAACCAGGTAATATCATTATTACTGTCTGTGTGGAAGGATTATTAAACCAGGTAATATCATTATTACTGTCTGTGTGGAAGGATTATTAAACCAGGTAATATCATTATTACTGTCTGTGTGGAAGGATTATTAAACCAGGTAATATCATTATTACTGTCTGTGTGGAAGGATTATTAAACCAGGTAATATCATTATTACTGTCTGTGTAGGAGGAGGATTATTAAACCAGGTAATATCATTATTACTGTCTGTGTAGGAGGAGGATTATTAAACCAGGTAATATCATTATTACTGTCTGTGTGGAAGGATTATTAAACCAGGTAATATCATTATTACTGTCTGTGTGGAAGGATTATTAAACCAGGTAATATCATTATTACTGTCTGTGTAGGAGGAGGATTATTAAACCAGGTAATATCATTATTACTGTCTGTGTGGAAGGAGGATTATTAAACCAGGTAATATCATTATTACTGTCTGTGTAGGAGGAGGATTATTAAACCAGGTAATATCATTATTACTGTCTGTGTGGAAGGATTATTAAACCAGGTAATATCATTATTACTGTCTGTGTGGAAGGATTATTAAACCAGGTAATATCATTATTACTGTCTGTGTAGGAGGAGGATTATTAAACCAGGTAATATCATTATTACTGTCTGTGTGGAAGGAGGATTATTAAACCAGGTAATATCATTATTACTGTCTGTGTAGGAGGAGGATTATTAAACCAGGTAATATCATTATTACTGTCTGTGTGGAAGGATTATTAAACCAGGTAATATCATTATTACTGTCTGTGTAGGAGGAGGATTATTAAACCAGGTAATATCATTATTACTGTCTGTGTAGGAGGAGGATTATTAAACCAGGTAATATCATTATTACTGTCTGTGTAGGAGGAGGATTATTAAACCAGGTAATATCATTATTACTGTCTGTGTAGGAGGATTATTAAACCAGGTAATATCATTATTACTGTCTGTGTAGGAGGAGGATTATTAAACCAGGTAATATCATTATTACTGTCTGTGTGGAAGGATTATTAAACCAGGTAATATCATTATTACTGTCTGTGTGGAAGGATTATTAAACCAGGTAATATCATTATTACTGTCTGTGTAGGAGGAGGATTATTAAACCAGGTAATATCATTATTACTGTCTGTGTGGAAGGATTATTAAACCAGGTAATATCATTATTACTGTCTGTGTGGAAGGATTATTAAACCAGGTAATATCATTATTACTGTCTGTGTGGAAGGATTATTAAACCAGGTAATATCATTATTACTGTCTGTGTGGAAGGATTATTAAACCAGGTAATATCATTATTACTCTCTGTGTAGGAGGAGGATTATTAAACCAGGTAATATCATTATTACTGTCTGTGTAGGAGGAGGATTATTAAACCAGGTAATATCATTATTACTGTCTGTGTGGAAGGATTATTAAACCAGGTAATATCATTATTACTGTCTGTGTGGAAGGATTATTAAACCAGGTAATATCATTATTACTGTCTGTGTAGGAGGAGGATTATTAAACCAGGTAATATCATTATTACTGTCTGTGTGGAAGGAGGATTATTAAACCAGGTAATATCATTATTACTGTCTGTGTAGGAGGATGATTATTAAACCAGGTAATATCATTATTACTGTCTGTGTGGAAGGATTATTAAACCAGGTAATATCATTATTACTGTCTGTGTGGAAGGATTATTAAACCAGGTAATATCATTATTACTGTCTGTGTAGGAGGAGGATTATTAAACCAGGTAATATCATTATTACTGTCTGTGTGGAAGGAGGATTATTAAACCAGGTAATATCATTATTACTGTCTGTGTAGGAGGAGGATTATTAAACCAGGTAATATCATTATTACTGTCTGTGTGGAAGGATTATTAAACCAGGTAATATCATTATTACTGTCTGTGTAGGAGGAGGATTATTAAACCAGGTAATATCATTATTACTGTCTGTGTAGGAGGAGGATTATTAAACCAGGTAATATCATTATTACTGTCTGTGTAGGAGGAGGATTATTAAACCAGGTAATATCATTATTACTGTCTGTGTAGGAGGATTATTAAACCAGGTAATATCATTATTACTGTCTGTGTAGGAGGAGGATTATTAAACCAGGTAATATCATTATTACTGTCTGTGTGGAAGGATTATTAAACCAGGTAATATCATTATTACTGTCTGTGTGGAAGGATTATTAAACCAGGTAATATCATTATTACTGTCTGTGTGGAAGGATTATTAAACCAGGTAATATCATTATTACTGTCTGTGTAGGAGGAGGATTATTAAACCAGGTAATATCATTATTACTGTCTGTGTGGAAGGATTATTAAACCAGGTAATATCATTATTACTGTCTGTGTGGAAGGATTATTAAACCAGGTAATATCATTATTACTGTCTGTGTGGAAGGATTATTAAACCAGGTAATATCATTATTACTGTCTGTGTGGAAGGATTATTAAACCAGGTAATATCATTATTACTCTCTGTGTAGGAGGAGGATTATTAAACCAGGTAATATCATTATTACTGTCTGTGTAGGAGGAGGATTATTAAACCAGGTAATATCATTATTACTGTCTGTGTGGAAGGATTATTAAACCAGGTAATATCATTATTACTGTCTGTGTGGAAGGATTATTAAACCAGGTAATATCATTATTACTGTCTGTGTAGGAGGAGGATTATTAAACCAGGTAATATCATTATTACTGTCTGTGTGGAAGGATTATTAAACCAGGTAATATCATTATTACTGTCTGTGTGGAAGGATTATTAAACCAGGTAATATCATTATTACTGTCTGTGTAGGAAGGATTATTAAACCAGGTAATATCATTATTACTGTCTGTGTGGAAGGATTATTAAACCAGGTAATATCATTATTACTGTCTGTGTAGGAGGAGGATTATTAAACCAGGTAATATCATTATTACTGTCTGTGTGGAAGGATTATTAAACCAGGTAATATCATTATTACTGTCTGTGTGGAAGGATTATTAAACCAGGTAATATCATTATTACTGTCTGTGTGGAAGGATTATTAAACCAGGTAATATCATTATTACTGTCTGTGTGGAAGGATTATTAAACCAGGTAATATCATTATTACTGTCTGTGTAGGAGGAGGATTATTAAACCAGGTAATATCATTATTACTGTCTGTGTGGAAGGATTATTAAACCAGGTAATATCATTATTACTGTCTGTGTGGAAGGATTATTAAACCAGGTAATATCATTATTACTGTCTGTGTAGGAAGGATTATTAAACCAGGTAATATCATTATTACTGTCTGTGTGGAAGGATTATTAAACCAGGTAATATCATTATTACTGTCTGTGTGGAAGGATTATTAAACCAGGTAATATCATTATTACTGTCTGTGTAGGAGGAGGATTATTAAACCAGGTAATATCATTATTACTGTCTGTGTGGAAGGATTATTAAACCAGGTAATATCATTATTACTGTCTGTGTGGAAGGATTATTAAACCAGGTAATATCATTATTACTGTCTGTGTGGAAGGATTATTAAACCAGGTAATATCATTATTACTGTCTGTGTGGAAGGATTATTAAACCAGGTAATATCATTATTACTGTCTGTGTGGAAGGATTATTAAACCAGGTAATATCATTATTACTGTCTGTGTGGAAGGATTATTAAACCAGGTAATATCATTATTACTGTCTGTGTGGAAGGATTATTAAACCAGGTAATATCATTATTACTGTCTGTGTGGAAGGATTATTAAACCAGGTAATATCATTATTACTGTCTGTGTGGAAGGATTATTAAACCAGGTAATATCATTATTACTGTCTGTGTAGGAGGAGGATTATTAAACCAGGTAATATCATTATTACTGTCTGTGTGGAAGGATTATTAAACCAGGTAATATCATTATTACTGTCTGTGTGGAAGGATTATTAAACCAGGTAATATCATTATTACTGTCTGTGTGGAAGGATTATTAAACCAGGTAATATCATTATTACTGTCTGTGTGGAAGGATTATTAAACCAGGTAATATCATTATTACTGTCTGTGTGGAAGGATTATTAAACCAGGTAATATCATTATTACTGTCTGTGTAGGAGGAGGATTATTAAACCAGGTAATATCATTATTACTGTCTGTGTAGGAGGAGGATTATTAAACCAGGTAATATCATTATTACTGTCTGTGTGGAAGGATTATTAAACCAGGTAATATCATTATTACTGTCTGTGTGGAAGGATTATTAAACCAGGTAATATCATTATTACTGTCTGTGTGGAAGGATTATTAAACCAGGTAATATCATTATTACTGTCTGTGTAGGAGGAGGATTATTAAACCAGGTAATATCATTATTACTGTCTGTGTAGGAGGAGGATTATTAAACCAGGTAATATCATTATTACTGTCTGTGTAGGAGGAGGATTATTAAACCAGGTAATATCATTATTACTGTCTGTGTGGAAGGATTATTAAACCAGGTAATATCATTATTACTGTCTGTGTAGGAGGAGGATTATTAAACCAGGTAATATCATTATTACTGTCTGTGTAGGAGGAGGATTATTAAACCAGGTAATATCATTATTACTGTCTGTGTAGGAGGAGGGTTATTAAACCAGGTAATATCATTATTACTGTCTGTGTAGGAGGAGGATTATTAAACCAGGTAATATCATTATTACTGTCTGTGTGGGAGGATTATTAAACCAGGTAATATCATTATTACTGTCTGTGTGGAAGGATTATTAAACCAGGTAATATCATTATTACTGTCTGTGTGGAAGGATTATTAAACCAGGTAATATCATTATTACTGTCTGTGTGGAAGGATTATTAAACCAGGTAATATCATTATTACTGTCTGTGTGGAAGGATTATTAAACCAGGTAATATCATTATTACTGTCTGTGTGGAAGGATTATTAAACCAGGTAATATCATTATTACTGTCTGTGTGGAAGGATTATTAAACCAGGTAATATCATTATTACTGTCTGTGTGGAAGGATTATTAAACCAGGTAATATCATTATTACTGTCTGTGTGGAAGGATTATTAAACCAGATAATATCATTATTACTGTCTGTGTGGAAGGGTTATTAAACCAGGTAATATCATTATTACTGTCTGTGTGGAAGGATTATTAAACCAGGTAATATCATTATTACTGTCTGTGTAGGAGGAGGATTATTAAACCAGGTAATATCATTATTACTGTCTGTGTGGAAGGATTATTAAACCAGGTAATATCATTATTACTGTCTGTGTGGAAGGATTATTAAACCAGGTAATATCATTATTACTGTCTGTGTGGAAGGATTATTAAACCAGGTAATATCATTATTACTGTCTGTGTAGGAGGAGGATTATTAAACCAGGTAATATCATTATTACTGTCTGTGTAGGAGGAGGATTATTAAACCAGGTAATATCATTATTACTGTCTGTGTAGGAGGAGGATTATTAAACCAGGTAATATCATTATTACTGTCTGTGTAGGAGGAGGATTATTAAACCAGGTAATATCATTATTACTGTCTGTGTGGAAGGATTATTAAACCAGGTAATATCATTATTACTGTCTGTGTAGGAGGAGGATTATTAAACCAGGTAATATCATTATTACTGTCTGTGTAGGAGGAGGATTATTAAACCAGGTAATATCATTATTACTGTCTGTGTAGGAGGAGGGTTATTAAACCAGGTAATATCATTATTACTGTCTGTGTAGGAGGAGGATTATTAAACCAGGTAATATCATTATTACTGTCTGTGTGGGAGGATTATTAAACCAGGTAATATCATTATTACTGTCTGTGTGGAAGGATTATTAAACCAGGTAATATCATTATTACTGTCTGTGTGGAAGGATTATTAAACCAGGTAATATCATTATTACTGTCTGTGTGGAAGGATTATTAAACCAGGTAATATCATTATTACTGTCTGTGTAGGAGGAGGATTATTAAACCAGGTAATATCATTATTACTGTCTGTGTGGAAGGATTATTAAACCAGGTAATATCATTATTACTGTCTGTGTGGAAGGATTATTAAACCAGGTAATATCATTATTACTGTCTGTGTGGAAGGATTATTAAACCAGGTAATATCATTATTACTGTCTGTGTGGAAGGATTATTAAACCAGGTAATATCATTATTACTGTCTGTGTGGAAGGATTATTAAACCAGGTAATATCATTATTACTGTCTGTGTGGAAGGATTATTAAACCAGGTAATATCATTATTACTGTCTGTGTGGGAGGAGGATTATTAAACCAGGTAATATCATTATTACTGTCTGTGTGGAAGGATTATTAAACCAGGTAATATCATTATTACTGTCTGTGTGGAAGGATTATTAAACCAGGTAATATCATTATTACTGTCTGTGTGGAAGGATTATTAAACCAGGTAATATCATTATTACTGTCTGTGTGGAAGGATTATTAAACCAGGTAATATCATTATTACTGTCTGTGTAGGAGGAGGATTATTAAACCAGGTAATATCATTATTACTGTCTGTGTGGGAGGATTATTAAACCAGGTAATATCATTATTACTGTCTGTGTGGAAGGATTATTAAACCAGGTAATATCATTATTACTGTCTGTGTGGGAGGAGGATTATTAAACCAGGTAATATCATTATTACTGTCTGTGTGGAAGGATTATTAAACCAGGTAATATCATTATTACTGTCTGTGTGGAAGGATTATTAAACCAGGTAATATCATTATTACTGTCTGTGTGGAAGGATTATTAAACCAGGTAATATCATTATTACTGTCTGTGTGGAAGGGTTATTAAACCAGGTAATATCATTATTACTGTCTGTGTAGGAGGAGGGTTATTAAACCAGGTAATATCATTATTACTGTCTGTGTGGAAGGATTATTAAACCAGGTAATATCATTATTACTGTCTGTGTAGGAGGAGGATTATTAAACCAGGTAATATCATTATTACTGTCTGTGTGGAAGGATTATTAAACCAGGTAATATCATTATTACTGTCTGTGTGGAAGGATTATTAAACCAGGTAATATCATTATTACTGTCTGTGTGGAAGGATTATTAAACCAGGTAATATCATTATTACTGTCTGTGTGGAAGGATTATTAAACCAGGTAATATCATTATTACTGTCTGTGTAGGAGGAGGATTAAACCAGGTAATATCATTATTACTGTCTGTGTGGAAGGGTTATTAAACCAGGTAATATCATTATTACTGTCTGTGTAGGAGGAGGGTTATTAAACCAGGTAATATCATTATTACTGTCTGTGTAGGAAGGATTATTAAACCAGGTAATATCATTATTACTGTCTGTGTGGAAGGATTATTAAACCAGGTAATATCATTATTACTGTCTGTGTGGAAGGATTATTAAACCAGGTAATATCATTATTACTGTCTGTGTGGAAGGATTATTAAACCAGGTAATATCATTATTACTGTCTGTGTGGAAGGATTATTAAACCAGGTAATATCATTATTACTGTCTGTGTGGAAGGATTATTAAACCAGGTAATATCATTATTACTGTCTGTGTAGGAGGAGGATTAAACCAGGTAATATCATTATTACTGTCTGTGTGGAAGGGTTATTAAACCAGGTAATATCATTATTACTGTCTGTGTAGGAGGAGGGTTATAAAACCAGGTAATATCATTATTACTGTCTGTGTGGAAGGATTATTAAACCAGGTAATATCATTATTACTGTCTGTGTGGAAGGATTATTAAACCAGGTAATATCATTATTACTGTCTGTGTGGAAGGATTATTAAACCAGGTAATATCATTATTACTGTCTGTGTGGAAGGATTATTAAACCAGGTAATATCATTATTACTGTCTGTGTGGAAGGATTATTAAACCAGGTAATATCATTATTACTGTCTGTGTGGAAGGATTATTAAACCAGGTAATATCATTATTACTGTCTGTGTAGGAGGAGGATTAAACCAGGTAATATCATTATTACTGTCTGTGTGGAAGGGTTATTAAACCAGGTAATATCATTATTACTGTCTGTGTAGGAGGAGGGTTATTAAACCAGGTAATATCATTATTACTGTCTGTGTGGAAGGATTATTAAACCAGGTAATATCATTATTACTGTCTGTGTGGAAGGATTATTAAACCAGGTAATATCATTATTACTGTCTGTGTGGAAGGATTATTAAACCAGGTAATATCATTATTACTGTCTGTGTGGAAGGATTATTAAACCAGGTAATATCATTATTACTGTCTGTGTGGAAGGATTATTAAACCAGGTAATATCATTATTACTGTCTGTGTGGAAGGATTATTAAACCAGGTAATATCATTATTACTGTCTGTGTGGAAGGATTATTAAACCAGGTAATATCATTATTACTGTCTGTGTAGGAGGAGGATTAAACCAGGTAATATCATTATTACTGTCTGTGTGGAAGGGTTATTAAACCAGGTAATATCATTATTACTGTCTGTGTAGGAGGAGGGTTATTAAACCAGGTAATATCATTATTACTGTCTGTGTGGAAGGATTATTAAACCAGGTAATATCATTATTACTGTCTGTGTGGAAGGATTATTAAACCAGGTAATATCATTATTACTGTCTGTGTAGGAGGAGGATTATTAAACCAGGTAATATCATTATTACTGTCTGTGTGGAAGGATTATTAAACCAGGTAATATCATTATTACTGTCTGTGTGGAAGGATTATTAAACCAGGTAATATCATTATTACTGTCTGTGTAGGAGGAGGGTTATTAAACCAGGTAATATCATTATTACTGTCTGTGTAGGAGGAGGATTATTAAACCAGGTAATATCATTATTACTGTCTGTGTAGGAGGAGGATTATTAAACCAGGTAATATCATTATTACTGTCTGTGTAGGAGGAGGGTTATTAAACCAGGTAATATCATTATTACTGTCTGTGTAGGAGGAGGATTATTAAACCAGGTAATATCATTATTACTGTCTGTGTAGGAGGAGGGTTATTAAACCAGGTAATATCATTATTACTGTCTGTGTGGAAGGATTATTAAACCAGGTAATATCATTATTACTGTCTGTGTGGAAGGATTATTAAACCAGGTAATATCATTATTACTGTCTGTGTGGAAGGATTATTAAACCAGGTAATATCATTATTACTGTCTGTGTGGAAGGATTATTAAACCAGGTAATATCATTATTACTGTCTGTGTGGAAGGATTATTAAACCAGGTAATATCATTATTACTGTCTGTGTAGGACGAGGATTAAACCAGGTAATATCATTATTACTGTCTGTGTGGAAGGATTATTAAACCAGGTAATATCATTATTACTGTCTGTGTGGAAGGGTTATTAAACCAGGTAATATCATTATTACTGTCTGTGTGGAAGGATTATTAAACCAGGTAATATCATTATTACTGTCTGTGTAGGAGGAGGATTATTAAACCAGGTAATATCATTATTACTGTCTGTGTAGGAGGAGGATTATTAAACCAGGTAATATCATTATTACTGTCTGTGTAGGAGGAGGATTATTAAACCAGGTAATATCATTATTACTGTCTGTGTAGGAGGAGGGTTATTAAACCAGGTAATATCATTATTACTGTCTGTGTAGAAGGATTATTATTTCACAGAACAGGAACAACAACAAGGAGGTGCATTTATTTATTTATTTATTAGAGAACAAGTCCTTTATTTAACCAGGTAGGCTAGTTGAGAACAAGTCCTTTATTTAACCAGGGTAGGCTAGTTGAGAACAAGTCCTTTATTTAACCAGGTAGGCTAGTTGAGAACAAGTCCTTTATTTAACCAGGTAGGCTAGTTGAGAACAAGTCCTTTATTTAACCAGGTAGGCCAGTTGAGAACAAGTCCTTTATTTAACCAGGTAGGCCAGTTGAGAACAAGTCCTTTATTTAACCAGGTAGGTTAGTTGAGAACAAGTCCTTTATTTAACCAGGTAGGCTAGTTGAGAACAAGTCCTTTATTTAACCAGGTAGGCTAGTTGAGAACAAGTCCTTTATTTAACCAGGTAGGCCAGTTGAGAACAAGTCCTTTATTTAACCAGGTAGGCCAGTTGAGAACAAGTCCTTTATTTAACCAGGTAGGTTAGTTGAGAACAAGTCCTTTATTTAACCAGGTAGGCTAGTTGAGAACAAGTCCTTTATTTAACCAGGTAGGCTAGTTGAGAACAAGTCCTTTATTTATCCAGGTAGGCTAGTTGAGAACAAGTCCTTTATTTAACCAGGGTAGGCTAGTTGAGAACAAGTCCTTTATTTAACCAGGTAGGCTAGTTGAGAACAAGTCCTTTATTTAACCAGGTAGGCTAGTTGAGAACAAGTCCTTTATTTAACCAGGTAGGCTAGTTGAGAACAAGTCCTTTATTTAACCAGGTAGGCTAGTTGAGAACAAGTTCTCATTTACAACTGCGACCTGGTCAAGATAAAGCAAAGCAGTTCGACAACATACAACAACACAGAGTTACACAAGGAGTAAAACAAAACATACAGTCAATAATACAGTAGAAAAATAAGTCTATATACAGTGAGTACAAATGAGGTTAGATAAGGCAATAAATAGGCCATGGTGGCAAAGTAAATACAATATAGCAAGTAAAACACTGGAATGGTAGATGTGCAGAAGATGAATGTGCAAGTAGAGATACTGGGGTGCAAAGGAGCAAGATAAATAAATACAGTATGGGGATGAGGAAGTTGGATGGGCAGTTTACAGATGGGCTATGTACAGGTGCAGTGATCTGTGAGCTGCTCTGACAGCTGGTGCTTAAAGCTAGTGAGGGAGATATGAGTCTCCAGAGCTCGTGGTCCCGTGTAGCTCAGTTGGTAGAGCATGGTGTTTGCAACGCCAGGGTTGTGGGTTTGATTCCCACGGGGGACCAGGACCAGTACGGGGGGAAAAAAATTATGAAATGTATGCACTCACTACTGTAAGTCGCTCTGGATAAGAGCATCTGCTAAATGACTAAAATGTAAGATATGAGTCTCCAGTTTCAGATATCTCCTACAAACTTCTTAGAATCTCTAACCGTTCATACTAGGAACATGCTAAGATGCTAACACGCTAAGATGCTAACTGTGATATTAGACAGAGAGTCCTACTACTCGTCCACATGTCAGAGAGCCTTAACCCTGGTCACAGCTGAAGCCAGGATCACAGTGTATTGGATGAGACAGAATCTCTCCGTTCAGAGAGGATTATTTCACACTCTGTAGAACTCTCTCATTTGGTCCCGGCCCAGAATGCACAGCCACTGTCCCAGGGAAGGGTCCCAAATGGAACCCTATTCCCTTAATAAAGAGCACTACTTTTAACCAGAGCTCTATGGGGTAGGGTCCCAAATGGAACCATATTCCCTTAATAAAGAACACTGCTTTTAACCAGAGCTCTATGGGGTAGGGTCCCAAATGGAACCCTATTCCCTTAATAAAGAACACTGCTTTTAACCAGAGCTCTATGGGGTAGGGTCCCAAATGGAACCCTATTCCCTTAATAAAGAAGTTCAGTACACTGTCTATACTGAGAGAAAGATAGAGAGAGACAGAGAGAGAGAGACAGAGAGAGAGAGAGAGAGAGACAGAGAGAGAGAGACAGAGAGACAGAGAGAGAGACAGAGAGACAGAGAGAGAGAGACAGAGAGAGAGAGACAGAGAGAGAGACAGAGAGACAGAGAGAGAGAGACAGAGAGAGAGAGACAGAGAGAGAGACAGAGAGACAGAGAGAGAGAGACAGAGAGACAGAGAGAGAGAGAGAGAGAGACAGAAACAGAGAAAGAGACAGAGAGAGAGAGAGAGAGAGAAAGAGAGAGAGACAGAGAGACAGAGGGAGAGAGAGACAGAGAGAGAGAGAGACAGACAGAGAGACAGAGAGACAGAGAGAGAGAGAGAGAGAGAGAGAGAGAGAGAGAGAGAGAGAGACAGAGAGAGAGAGAGAGAGAGACAGAGCGAGAGAAAGAGAGAGAGAGAGACAGAGAGAGAGAGAGAGAGAGAGAGAGACAGAGCGAGAGAAAGAGAGAGAGAGAGACAGAGAGAGAGAGAGAGAGACCCTGCTCCCTAGAGTAGATATGTGAGTTCAGGAAGAGGGAGGAGAACAGGTCAATTAGGGAAGATTCATTCACCAAGCTGTTCTGAATATTAAGGGAGGTCGAATTACCATATAAATCAATCCACCTTTCGACCTGTAGTCATAGAAACGGAAGGTACTACAGCACACTTAGCACGGTAGAACAGAGAAACTCAGGAAGTAGAGTCCTCATTACTCTGATCCACACTGTAACTCAGGAAGTAGAGTCCTCATTACTCTGATCCACACTGTAACTCAGGAAGTAGAGTCCTCATTACTCTGTCCACTGATCCACACTGTAACTCAGGAAGTAGAGTCCTCATTACTCTGATCCACTGATCCACACTGTAACTCAGGAAGTAGAGTCCTCATTACTCTGATCCACACTGTAACTCAGGAAGTAGAGTCCTCATTACTCTGATCCACTGATCCACACTGTAACTCAGGAAGTAGAGTCCTCATTACTCTGTCCACTGATCCACACTGTAACCCAGGAAGTAGAGTCCTCATTACTCTGATCCACTGATCCACACTGTAACTCAGGAAGTAGAGTCCTCATTACTCTGATCCACTGATCCACACTGTAACTCAGGAAGTAGTCCTCATTACTCTGATCCACACTGTAACTCAGGAAGTAGAGTCCTCATTACTCTGATCCACACTGTAACTCAGGAAGTAGAGTCCTCATTACTCTGATCCACTGATCCACACTGTAACTCAGGAAATAGAGTCCTCATTACTCTGATCCACACTGTAACTCAGGAAGTAGAGTCCTCATTACTCTGATCCACACTGTAACTCAGGAAGTAGAGTCCTCATTACTCTGATCCACACTGTAACTCAGGAAGTAGAGTCCTCATTACTCTGATCCACTGATCATCACTGTAACTCAGGAAGTAGAGTCCTCATTACTCTGATCCACTGATCCACACTGTAACTCAGGAAGTAGTCCTCATTACTCTGATCCACACTGTAACTCAGGAAGTAGAGTCCTCATTACTCTGTCCACTGATCCACACTGTAACTCAGGAAGTAGAGTCCTCATTACTCTGATCCACTGATCCACACTGTAACTCAGGAAGTAGTCCTCATTACTCTGATCCACACTGTAACTCAGGAAGTAGAGTCCTCATTACTCTGATCCACACTGTAACTCAGGAAGTAGAGTCCTCATTACTCTGA
Organism: Salmo salar; assembly: GCF_965601325.2. NCBI lineage: Eukaryota > Metazoa > Chordata > Actinopteri > Salmoniformes > Salmonidae > Salmo > Salmo salar. The sequence goes on from NC_138307.1 coordinate 40,575,268, forward strand.
TCCACTGATCCACACTGTAACTCAGGAAGTAGAGTCCTCATTACTCTGATCCACACTGTAACTCAGGAAGTAGAGTCCTCATTACTCTGATCCACTGATCCACACTGTAACTCAGGAAGGAGAGTCCTCATTACTCTGATCCACTGATCCACACTGTAACTCAGGAAGTAGAGTCCTCATTACTCTGATCCACACTGTAACTCAGGAAGTAGAGTCCTCATTACTCTGATCCACACTGTAACTCAGGAAGTAGAGTCCTCATTACTCTGATCCACTGATCCACACTGTAACTCAGGAAGTAGAGTCCTCATTACTCTGATCCACTGATCCACACTGTAACTCAGGAAGTAGTCCTCATTACTCTGATCCACACTGTAACTCAGGAAGTAGAGTCCTCATTACTCTGTCCACTGATCCACACTGTAACTCAGGAAGTAGAGTCCTCATTACTCTGATCCACTGATCCACACTGTAACTCAGGAAGTAGAGTCCTCATTACTCTGATCCACACTGTAACTCAGGAAGTAGAGTCCTCATTACTCTGATTCACTGATCCACACTGTAACTCAGGAAGTAGTCCTCATTACTCTGATCCACACTGTAACTCAGGAAGTAGAGTCCTCATTACTCTGATCCACACTGTAACTCAGGAAGTAGAGTCCTCATTACTCTGATCCACTGATCCACACTGTAACTCAGGAAGTAGTCCTCATTACTCTGATCCACACTGTAACTCAGGAAGTAGAGTCCTCATTACTCTGATCCACACTGTAACTCAGGAAGTAGAGTCCTCATTACTCTGATCCACACTGTAACTCAGGAAGTAGAGTCCTCATTACTCTGATCCACACTGTAACTCAGGAAGTAGAGTCCTCATTACTCTGATCCACTGATCCACACTGTAACTCAGGAAGGAGAGTCCTCATTACTCTGATCCACTGATCCACACTGTAACTCAGGAAGTAGAGTCCTCATTACTCTGATCCACACTGTAACTCAGGAAGTAGAGTCCTCATTACTCTGATCCACTGATCCACACTGTAACTCAGGAAGTAGAGTCCTCATTACTCTGATCCACACTGTAACTCAGGAAGTAGAGTCCTCATTACTCTGATTCACTGATCCACACTGTAACTCAGGAAGTAGTCCTCATTACTCTGATCCACACTGTAACTCAGGAAGTAGAGTCCTCATTACTCTGATCCACACTGTAACTCAGGAAGTAGAGTCCTCATTACTCTGATCCACTGATCCACACTGTAACTCAGGAAGTAGAGTCCTCATTACTCTGATCCACTGATCCACACTGTAACTCAGGAAGTAGAGTCCTCATTACTCTGATCCACACTGTAACTCAGGAAGTAGAGTCCTCATTACTCTGATCCACTGATCCACACTGTAACTCAGGAAGTAGAGTCCTCATTACTCTGATCCACACTGTAACTCAGGAAGTAGAGTCCTCATTACTCTGATCCACTGATCCACACTGTAACTCAGGAAGTAGAGTCCTCATTACTCTGATCCACTGATCCACACTGTAACTCAGGAAGTAGAGTCCTCATTACTCTGATCCACACTGTAACTCAGGAAGTAGAGTCCTCATTACTCTGATCCACACTGTAACTCAGGAAGTAGAGTCCTCATTACTCTGATCCACTGATCCACACTGTAACTCAGGCTCTGGGAGAATATGTCCGTGTCCCAAATGGCACAATATTCCCTATATAGTGCACTACTTTTAACCGGAGGCCAATGTTAATATTTTGGACGTCATTTTGGATTTGAGGTAAAATGGGATCCCTGAACCAAAAATCTGTGATTAAAATTACACGAGTTGAAAGATTCAAACCCCTTCAAGGAACTTTCGTTTAATTTCGATGTCCGAGCTCACTTGTTTTCATTAAGGCACAACATCAAAATAAACGTTAAAACTATATTTATTTTTGTCAGGCAGGACAATACAGCACTGAATGAGAACACATCCGACTTGGAAAGTTCTATCAAAATCAGCTACTGAAAAGTAAAACTTCCATTCATCATAAATATCTTTTGTTGATGTTTCCACCTGTTGTATCTGTGTTTATTAAAGGTATCTGTTTCCACCTGTTGTATCTCTGTGTTTAAAGGTACACTGTTTCCACCTGTTGTATCTCTGTGTTTATAGATCTCTGTTTCCACCTGTTGTATCTCTGTGTTTATAGACCTCTGTTTCCACCTGTTGTATGTCTGTGTTTATAGGTCCTCTGTTTCCACCTGTTGTATGTCTGTGTTTATAGATCTCTGTTTCCACCTGTTGTATCTCTGTGTTTATAGATCTCTGTTTCCACCTGTTGTATCTCTGTGTTTATAGGTCCTCTGTTTCCACCTGTTGTATGTCTGTGTTTATAGAACTCTGTTTCCACCTGTTGTATCTCTGTGTTTATAGATCTCTGTTTCCACCTGTTGTATGTCTGTGTTTATAGGTCCTCTGTTTCCACCTGTTGTATCTCTGTGTTTATAGATCTCTGTTTCCACCTGTTGTATCTCTGTGTTTCCACCTGTTGTATCTCTGTGTTTATAGATCTCTGTTTCCACCTGTTGTATCTCTGTGTTTAAAGGTATCTGTTTCCACCTGTTGTATCTCTGTGTTTAAAGGTATCTGTTTCCACCTGTTGTATGTCTGTGTTTATAGATCTCTGTTTCCACCTGTTGTATCTCTGTGTTTAAAGGTATCTGTTTCCACCTGTTGTATCTCTGTGTTTATAGATCTCTGTTTCCAAGAGGTATTAAGACCTAACGCTGTTTATTTGTGTGTATAGGGCAGATAACGGACTACTTGTATTCCACATTTTTACAATTGTCACGCCCTGACCTGAGAGAGATGGTTTATTTCTCTGTTTAATTAGGTCAGGGTGTGATATGGGATGGGCATTCTATGTTTTATATTTCTATGTTTTGGCCAGGTATGGTTTCCAATCAGAGGCAGCTGCCTATCGTTGTCTCTGATTGGGAACCATACTTAGGCAGTCCTTTTTTCCCATTGTACTGCTCTGCAAGACGTGACGGGTTGTTTTTCCATTGTTTATTATTTTGCTTTTTTAATAAGTGTTCTGAGTTAAAAAAAAAAAAAAAAATATCAAGATGAACACTTACCCACGCTGCACCTTGGTCTACTCCTTCGGACAACCGTTACAGAAATAATAGAGCTTGGAATATAGTGTTACATGAGCTTCCCCCTTTCCCCTTCCCCATCCAGCCTGGTATTATTCTGACCGGTCCATAAATTACATGATGTTGTTTTGTTCTACGTTGGGGGGAAGGTAAGGGATTGTCAAAAACTAAAGTCTATGAGGATTGGCCACCGGCATCCATCATATACAGTAACAGTCAAAAGTTTTACAACACCTACTACATTGTAGAATAATAGTGAAGACATCAAAACTATGAAATAACACATATGGAGTCATGTAGTAACCAAAATAAGTGTTAAAAGAAATCAAAATATATTTTATATTTGAGATTCTTCAAAGTTGTCACCCTTTGTCTTGATGACAGCTTTGCACACTCTCCTGTAGCTATACAGCTAGACTACAGCCTCCTGTAGCTATACAGCTAGACTACAGCCTCCTGTAGCAGAATCAGACACTACAGCTAGACTACAGCCTCCTGTAACAGAATCAGACACTACAGCGATACAGCTAGACTACAGCCTCGTGTAGCAGAATCAGACACTACAGCTATACAGCTAGACTACAGCCTCCTGTACCTATACAGCTAGACTACAGCCTCCTGTAGCTATACAGCTAGACTACAGCCTCCTGTATTAGAATCAGACACTACAGCTAGACTACAGCCTCCTGTAACAGAATCAGACACTACAGCGATACAGCTAGACTACAGCCTCCTGTAGCAGAATCAGACACTACAGCTATACAGCTAGACTAATGCCTCCTGTAGCTATACTGCTAGACTACAGCCTCCTGTAGCTATACAGCTAGACTACAGCCTCCTGTAGCTATACAGCTACACTACAGCTATACAACTGGACTTCAGCCTCCTGTAGCTATACAGCTAGACTACAGCCTCCTGTAGCTATACAGCTAGACTACAGCCTCGTGTACCTATACAGCTAGACTACAGCTATACAGCTAGACTACAGCCTCCTGTACCTATACAGCTAGACTACAGCTATACAGCTAGACTACAGCCTCCTGTACCTATACAGCTAGACTACAGCTATACAGCTAGACTACAGCCTCCTGTAGCTATATAGTTAGACTACAGCCTCCTGTACCTATACAGCTAGACTACAGCTATACAGCTAGACTACAGCCTCCTGTAGCTATACAGCTAGACTTCAGCCTCCTGTAGCTATACAGCTAGACTACAGCCTCCTGTAGCTATACAGCTAGACTACAGCTTCCTGTAGCAGAATCAGACACTACAGCTATACAGCTAGACTACAGCCTCCTGTAGCAGAATCAGACACTACAGCTATACAGCTAGGCTACAGCTTCCTGTAGCAGAATCAGACACTACAGCTATACAGCTAGACTACAGCCTCCTGTAGCTATACAGCTAGACTACAGCCTCCTGTAGCAGAATCAGACACTACAGCTATACAGCTAGACTACAGCCTCCTGTACCTATACAGCTAGACTACAGCCTCCTGTAGCAGAATCAGACACTACAGCTATACAGCTAGACTACAGCCTCTTGTAGCTATACAGCTAGACTACAGCCTCCTGTAGCAGAATCCGACACTACAGCTATACAGCTAGACTACAGCCTCCTGTAGCAGAATCAGACACTACAGCTATACAGCTAGACTACAGCCTCCTGTAGCTATACAGCCAGACTACAGCCTCCTGTAGCTATACAGCTAGACTACAGCCTCCTGTAGCAGAATCAGACACTACAGCTATACAGCTAGACTACAGCCTCCTGTAGCTATACAGCTAGACTACAGCCTCCTGTAGATATACAGCTAGACTACAGCCTCCTGTAGCAGAATCAGACACTACAGCTATACAGCTAGACTACAGCCTCCTGTAGCAGAATCAGACACTACAGCTATACAGCTAGACTACAGCCTCCTGTAGCTATACAGCTAGACTACAGCCTCCTGTAGCTATACAGCTAGACTACAGCCTCCTGTAGCTATACAGCTAGACTACAGCTATACAGCTAGACTACAGCCTCCTGTAGCTATACAGCTAGACTTCAGCCTCCTGTAGCAGAATCAGACACTACAGCTATACAGCTAGACTACAGCCTCCTGTAGCTATACAGCTAGACTACATCCTCCTGTAGATATACAGCTAGACTACAGCCTCCTGTAGCAGAATCAGACACTACAGCTATACAGCTAGACTACAGCCTCCTGTAGCAGAATCAGACACTACAGCTATACAGCTAGACTACAGCCTCCTGTAGCTATACAGCTAGACTACAGCCTCCTGTAGCTATACAGCTAGACTACAGCCTCCTGTAGCTATACAGCTAGACTACAGCTATACAGCTAGACTACAGCCTCCTGTAGCTATACAGCTAGACTTCAGCCTCCTGTAGCAGAATCAGACAATACAGCTATACAGCTAGACTACAGCCTCCTGTAGCAGCATCAGACACCACAGCTATACAACTAGATCACAGCCTCCTGTAGCTATACAGCTAGACTACAGCCTCCTGTAGCAGAATCAGACACTACAGCTATACAGCTAGACTACAGCCTCCTGTAGCTATACAGCTAGACTACAGCCTCCTGTAGCAGCATCAGACACTACAGCTATACAGCTAGACTACAGCCTCCTGTAGCAGAATCAGACATTACACCTATACAGCTAGACTACAGCCTCCTGTAGCAGAATCAGACAATACAGCTATACAGGTAGACTACAGCCTCCTGTAGCAGAATCAGACACCACAGCTATACAGCTAGACTACAGCCTCCTGTAGCTATACAGCTAGACTACAGCCTCCTGTAGCAGCATCAGACAGACTACAGCGATGCATCTCTCTGAGGGTAATGTTGACAAGTAGGAAGAGGACAGGGCAGATCCACAAGACAGATGAGATGAGTTGAGGTAAGAGGATTGAAAGGAGAGCTTACGCCGTGTTGCATTGTCCTCCACACTATCCTCTGGGAGCAGCAGAGAAACAGAGAAGAGAGGGATTTAATAGAAAGGCAGAGAGAGAGAGAGAGACACAGAGAGAGAAATAAAACATACAATGCTATGAATATATGCATTAGTTTGGAAACCAACAGCAACCATAGCAAGCGATAAATAGTCCTGGCAAGATACTTAATTCCCCTACCTCCTCTCTCTTTGGGAGTCTAAGCACCTCTCCACTCATGTTAATGCACCTGTCTCAATCATTATGTATTATTATGTATTATAAAATGTATTATGTATTATAAAATTCTCTCTTCAATATACATCTTTACTAAGACAAGTTCCTGTTATTATCATTCTGGGAGGGGTAACGTATCATCCTGGGAGGGGTAATGTATCATCCTGGGAGGGGTAATGTATCATCCTGGGAGGGTAATGTATCATCCTGGGAGGGGTAATGTATCATCCTGGAGGGGTAATGTATCATCCGGGATGGGTAATGTATCATCCTGGAGGGGTAATGTATCATCCTGGAGGGGTAATGTATCATCCGGGATGGGTAATGTATCATCCTGGAGGGGTAATGTATCATCCAGGGAGGGGTAATGTATCATCCAGGGAGGGGTAATGTATCATCCTGGAGGGGTAATGTATCATCCGGGATGGGTAATGTATCAACCTGGAGGGGTAATGTATCATCCAGGGAGGGGTAATGTATCATCCTGGAGGGGTAATGTATCATCCTGGAGGGGTAATGTATCATCCTGGGAGGGGTAATGTACCATCCTGGGAGGGGTAATGTATCATCCGGGATGGGTAATGTATCATCCTGGAGGGGTAATGTATCATCCAGGGAGGGGTAATGTATCATAATGGGAGGTCCTGGGAGGGGTAATGTATCATCCTGGAGGGGTAATGTATCATCCTGGAGGGGTAATGTATCATCCTGGGAGGGGTAATGTATCATCCTGGAGAGGTAATGTATCAACCTGGGAGGGGTAATGTATCATCCTGGAGGGGTAATGTATCATCCTGGAGGGGTAATGTATCATCCTGGGAGGGGTAATGTATCATCCTGGGAGGGGTAATGTATCATCCTGGAGGGGTAATGTATCATCCTGGAGGGGTAATGTATCATCCTGGGAGGGGTAATGTATCATCCTGGGAGGGGTAATGTGTCATCCTGGAGGGGTAATGTATCATCCTGGGAGGGGTAATGTGTCATCCTGGGAGGGGTAATGTATCATCCTGGGAGGGGTAATGTATCATCCTGGGAGGGTTAATGTATCATTCTGGAGAGGTAATGTATCATCCTGGGAGGGTTAATATATAATCCTGTAGGGGTAATGCATCATCCTGGGAGGGGTAATGTATCATCCTGGAGGGGTAATGTATCATCCTGGAGGGGTAATGTATCATCCAGGGAGGGGTAATGTATCATCCTTGAGGGGTAATGTATCATCCAGGGAGGGGTAATGTATCATCCTGGAGGGTAATATATCATCTTGGGAGGGGTAATGTATCATCCTGGAGGGGTAATGTATCATCCTGATCCTGGAGGGATAATGTATCATCCTGGGAGGGGTAATGTATCATCCTGGAGGGGTAATGTATCATCCTGGAGGGGTAATGTATCATCCTGGGAGGGGTAATGTATCATCCTGGAGGGGTAATGTATCATCCTGGGAGGGGTAATGTATCATCCTGGAGGGGTAATGTATCATCCTGGAGGGGTAATGTATCATCCTGGGAGGGGTAATGTATCATCCTGGGAGGGGTAATGTATCATCCTGGGAGGGGTAATATATCATCCTGGAGGGGTAATGTATCATCCTGGAGGGGTAATGTATCATCCTGGAGGGGTAATGTATCATCCTGGGAAGGGTAATGTATCATCCTGGGAGGGGTAATGTATCATCCTGGAGGGGTAATGTATCATCCTGGGAGGGGTAATGTATCATCCTTGGAGGGTTAATGTATCATCCTGGTCGGGGTAATGTATCATCCTGGAGGGGTAATGTATCATCCTGGGAGGGGTAATGTATCATCCTGGAGGGGTAATGTATAATCCTGATCCTGGAGGGATAATGTATCATCCTGGGAGGGGTAATGTATCATCCTGGAGGGGTAATGTATCATCCTGGGAGGGGTAATGTATCATCCTGGAGGGGTAATGTATCATCCTGGAGGGGTAATGTATCATCCTGGGAGGGGTAATGTATCATCCTGGAGGGGTAATGTATCATCCTGGGAGGGGTAATATATCATCCTGGAGGGGTAATGTATCATCCTGGAGGGGTAATGTATCATCCTGGAGGGGTAATGTATCATCCTGGGAGGGGTAATGTATCATCCTGGGAGGGGTAATGTATCATCCTGGAGGGGTAATGTATCATCCTGGGAGGGGTAATGTATCATCCTGGGAGGGGTAATGTATCATCCTGGAGGGGTAATGTATCATCCTGGGAGGGGTAATGTATCATCCTGGGAGGGGTAATGTATCATCCTGGGAGGGGTAATGTATCATCCTGGGAGGGGTAATGTATGTAAATATGTATTGACATGCATGTGTTGTTTCCTTGAGCTCTTTGTTCCCATAAAACCCTCCAGGGTTTAACCACCAGCTCTCTGTTCCCATAAAACCCTCCATGATTTGACCACCAGCTCTCTGTTCCCATAAAACCCTCCATGATTTGACCACCAGCTCTCTGTTCCCATAAAACCCTCCAGGGTTTGACCACCAAGGTAACAGTAGAGTGAAAGAGTGCTTGAGAGCAGAGTGCACACTTCACTCTCTTCACCCCCTTGGGGAGATGAGAAGACGGTGGGAGAACGAGGGCGTCAAGTCAGTTTATGACTCAACACAGAGCCATGACCTGAACATGGAGCTGAGGATTCAACCGAAAGGAGGGGGATTGTGTTCCAAATGGAGCCCCATTCCCTTTTTATTCTGCACTACCTTTTGACCCGGGGCCATCAAAACTAGTGCACTATATAGGGAATAGGGTTCCATTTTGGACTCACAGGGGATAATATAACAGCGATTTAATCTCCAACTATCTCTCTGCTGGTTCTCTCAGGAGACAGTACGATTCCACAGAGATAGTGACTTCTATAACATTGATAGATACTCTGATACTACAGAGGTCCTCTCCCTGCCACCCACTGTCCTCCTCTCTTACCAGTCTGTCCTCCTCTCCCTGCCACCCACTGTCCTCCTCTCTGTCCTCCTCTCTTACCAGTCTGTCCTCCTCTCTGTCCTCCTCTTTTACCAGTCTGTCCTCCTCTCTGTCCTCCTCTCTTACCAGTCTGTCCTCCTCTCTGTCCTCCTCTCTTACCAGTCTGTCCTCCTCTTTTACCAGTCTGTCCTCCTCTCTGTCCTCCTCTCCTACCAGTCTGTCCTCCTCCCTTACCAGTCTGTCCTCCTCTCTGTCCTCCTCTCTTACCAGTCTGTCCTCCTCTCTGTCCTCCTCTCTTACCAGTCTGTCCTCCTCTCTGTCCTCCTCTCTTACCAGTCTGTCCTCCTCTCTTACCAGTCTGTCCTCCGCCCTGTCCTCCTATCCCTCCAGTCTGTCCTCCTCCCTGTCCTCCTCTCTTACCAGTCTGTCCTCTTCCCTATCCTCCTCTCCTACCAGTCTGTCCTCCTCTCTTACCAGTCTGTCCTCCTCTCTTACCAGTCTGTCCTCCTCTCCGTCCTCCTCTCTTACCAGTCTGTCCTCCTCTCTGTCCTCCTCTCTTACAAGTCTGTCCTCCACTCATACCAGTCTGTCTTCCTCCCTATCCTCCTATCCCTCCAGTCTGTCCTCCTCCCTGTCCTCCTCTCTTACCAGTCTGTCCTCTTCCCTGTCCTCCTATCCCTCCAGTCTGTCCTCCTCCCTATCCTCCTATCCTCCAGTCTGTCCTCCTCTCTATCCTCCTCTCTTACCAGTCTGTCCTCCTCTCTTACCAGTCTGTCCTCTTCCCTGTCCTCCTCTCTTACCAGTCTGGCCTCCTCTCTTACCAGTCTGTCCAGGCTGGTGCCAGCGGCCGTAGTGGGCCTCTCCTCTGGGCTGTAGGGTCTGAAGCGGGCGTTGAAGACATCAGAGATTCCCCTGGTTGATCTGCTGCCGGCCATCCCAGACGGCTTGGGCTGACCACACCCCTGGAACACCTGGGCGACCACAGAGAGACACACCCAGTTAACTAACCTACTTTACAATCAGCCAAGTAGGACAGGGAAATACAGAGAGACACACCCAGTTAACTAACCTACTTTACAATCAGCCAAGTAGGACAGAGATATACAGAGAGACACACCCAGTTAACTAACCTACTTTACAATCAGCCAAGTAGGACAGAGATATACAGAGAGACAAACCCAGTTAACTAACCTACTTTACAATCAGCCAAGTAGGACAGAGATATACAGAGAGACACACCCAGTTAACTAACCTACTTTACAATCAGCCAAGTAGGACTGGGATACACAGAGAGACACACCCAGTTAACTAACCTACTTTACAATCAGCCAAGTAGGACAGGGAAATACAGAGAGACACACCCAGTTAACTAACCTACTTTACAATCAGCCAAGTAGGACAGAGATATACAGAGAGACAAACCCAGTTAACTAACCTACTTTACAATCAGCCAAGTAGGACAGAGATATACAGAGAGACACACCCAGTTAACTAACCTACTTTACAATCAGCCAAGTAGGACTGGGATACACAGAGAGACACACCCAGTTAACTAACCTACTTTACAATCAGCCAAGTAGGACAGAGATATACAGAGATACACACCCAGTTAACTAACCTACTTTACAAACAGCCAAGTAGGACAGAGATATACAGAGAGACAAACCCAGTTAACTAACCTAATTTACAATCAGCCAAGTAGGACAGAGATATACAGAGAGACACACCCAGTTAACTAACCTACTTTACAATCAGCCAAGTAGGACTGGGATACACAGAGAGACACACCCAGTTAACTAACCTACTTTACAATCAGCCAAGTAGGACAGGGATATACAGAGAGACACACCCAGTTAACTAACCTACTTTACAATCAGCCAAGTAGAACGGGGATACACAGAGAGACACACCCAGTTAACCAACCTACTTTACAATCAGCCAAGTAGGACTGGGATATACAGAGAGACACACCCAGTTAACTAACCTACTTTACAATCAGCCAAGTAGGACTGGGATACACAGAGAGACAAACCCAGTTAACCTACTGTGGAGAAGACTAACCTACTTTACAATCAGCCAAGTAACCTGGGATATACAGAGAGACACACCCAGTTAACCTACTGTGGAGAAGACTAACCTACTTTACAATCAGCCAAGTAGTACAGAGATATACAGAGAGACAAACCCAGTTAACTAACCTACTTTACAATCAGCCAAGTAGGACTGAGATATACAGAGAGACACACCCAGTTAACTAACCTACTTTACAATCAGCCAAGTAGAACGGGGATACACAGAGAGACACACCCAGTTAACCAACCTACTTTACAATCAGCCAAGTAGGACTGGGATATACAGAGAGACACACCCAGTTAACTAACCTACTTTACAATCAGCCAAGTAGGACTGGGATATACAGAGAGACACACCCAGTTAACGAACCTACTTTACAATCAGCCAAGTAGGACAGGGATATACAGACAGACACACCCAGTTAACCTACTGTGGCGAAGACTAACCTACTTTAAAATCAGCCAAGTAGGACAGGGATATACAGAGAGACACACCCAGTTAACTAACCTACTTTACAATCAGCCAAGTAGTACAGGTATATACAGAGAGACACACCCAGTTAACCTACTGTGGAGAAGACGAGGGAGGAGAGGGGAGGAAGGGGGGAGGAACGTGCAGAGACATCCATCTCCTCGGAAACATGGGTCCGTTCTTGGAACAGCTGGAAGCTCCATCATGCCGTAGCTCCATCATGCTGTAGCTCCATCATCATAAATACTCTCCTATCGACCGTGGACTTAAATACTCTCCTATCGACCGTGGGCTTAAATACTCTCCTATCGACCGTGGGCTTAAATACTCTCCTATCGACCGTGGGCTTAAATACTCTCCTATCGACCGTGGGCTTAAATACTCTCCTATCGACCGTGGGCTTAAATACTCTCCTATCGACCGTGGGACTTAAATACTCTCCTATCGACCGTGGGCTTAAATACTCTCCTATCGACCGTGGGACTTAAATACTCTCCTATCGACCGTGGACTTAAATAGTCTCCTATCGACCGTGGGCTTAAATACTCTCCTATCGACCGTGGACTTAAAATACTCTCCTATCGACCGTGGACTTAAATACTCTCCTATCGACCGTGGGACTTAAATACTCTCCTATCGACCGTGGACTTAAATACTCTCCTATCGACTTAAATACTCTCATATCGACAGTGGACTTAAATACTCTCCTATCGACCGTGGACTTACATACTCTCATATCGACCGTGGGCTTAAATACTCTCCTATCGACCGTGGACTTAAATACTCTCCTATCGACCGTGGACTTAAAATACTCTCCTATCGACCGTGGGCTTAAATACTCTTCTATCGACCGTGGATTTAAATACTCTCCTATCGACGTGGACTTAAAATACTCTCCTATCGACCGTGGACTTAAATACTCTCCTATCGACCGTGGACTTAAATACTCTCCTATCGACCGTGGACTTAAATACTCTCCTATCGACCGTGGACTTAAAATACTCTCATATCGACCGTGGACTTAAATACTCTCCTATCGACCGTGGACTTAAAATACTCTCCTATCGACCGTGGACTTAAAATACTCTCCTATCGACCGTGGACTTAAAATACTCTCCTATCGACCGTGGACTTAAAATACTCTCCTATCGACCGTGGACTTAAAATACTCTCCTATCGACCGTGGACTTAAAATACTCTCCTATCGACCGTGGACTTAAATACTCTCCTATCGACCGTGGACTTAAAATACTCTCCTATCGACCGTGGACTTAAATACTCTCCTATCGACCGTGGACTTAAAATACTCTCCTATCGACCGTGGACTTAAAATACTCTCCTATCGACCGTGGACTTAAAATACTCTCCTATCGACCGTGGACTTAAAATACTCTCCTATCGACCGTGGACTTAAAATACTCTCCTATCGACCGTGGACTTAAAATACTCTCATATCGACCGTGGACTTAAAATACTCTCCTATCGACCGTGGACTTAAAATACTCTCCTATCGACCGTGGACTTAAAATACTCTCCTATCGACCGTGGACTTAAAATACTCTCCTATCGACCGTGGACTTAAAATACTCTCATATCGACCGTGGACTTAAAATACTCTCCTATCGACCGTGGACTTAAAATACTCTCCTATCGACCGTGGACTTAAAATACTCTCCTATCGACCGTGGACTTAAAATACTCTCCTATCGACCGTGGACTTAAAATACTCTCCTATCGACCGTGGACTTAAAATACTCTCCTATCGACCGTGGACTTAAAATACTCTCATATCGACCGTGGACTTAAAATACTCTCCTATCGACCGTGGACTTAAAATACTCTCCATTCTAGACCGACGGACACCAGGGTCTCTGCTTTTCTGAAGAGTCTTAACTTATTGAACGAAACTTAAGGTAAAGACGAGGTTCTGCTTATGGAATTATAAACACCAAGGTAGAAAATATGGACCTGATATTAAAAAAACAACAACAAGCTTCTCTTTAATTAAACAAAACATACCTAGTACTTACAAAAACAGAGAGTTTGTCAACAAAGAGAACATTTAAAAGTTGTAATTACTCTGTCTATACGATAAATACAACAGTAGTGAAATGCTGAATACAACAGGTGTAGTAGACCTCACAGTGAAATGCTGAATACAACAGGTGTAGTAGACCTTACAGTGAAATGCTGAATACAACAGGTGTAGTAGACCTCACAGTGAAATGCTGAATACAACAGGTGTAGTAGACCTCACAGTGAAATGCTGAATACAACAGGTGTAGTAGACCTTACAGTGAAATGCTGAATACAACAGGTGTAGTAGACCTTACAGTGAAATGCTGAATACACAGGGGGTACCGGTATAGAGTCAATGTGGAGGCTATATACAGGGGGTACCGGTACAGAGTCAATGTGGAGGCTATATACAGGGGGTACCGGTACAGAGTCAATGTGGAGGCTATATACAGGGGGTACCGGTACAGAGTCAATGTGGAGGCTATATACAGGGGGGGTACCGGTACAGAGTCAATGTGGAGGCTATATACAGGGGGTACCGGTACAGAGTCAATGTGGAGGCTATATACAGGGGGTACCGGTACAGAGTCAATGTGGAGGCTATATACAGGGGGCACCGGTACAGAGTCAATGCAAATACTCTGGGTAGCCATTTGATTAGCTGTTCATGAGTCTTATGGCTTGGAGGTAGAAGCTGTTTAGAAGCCTCTTGGACCTAGACTTGGCGCTCCGGTACCGCTTGCCGTGTGGTAGCAGAGAGAACAGTCTATGACTAGGGTGGCTGGAGTCTTTGACAATTTTTAGGGCCTCCATCTGACACCGCCTGGTATAGAGGTCCTGGATGGCAGGAAGCTTGGCCCCAGTGACGTACTGGGCCGTTCGCACTACCCTCTGTC
>NC_138307.1:40595000-40635000 GCF_965601325.2 Salmo salar
GTCCTAATGGTAGTGGTGACACCAGTCCATATTAATCTGGTCCTAGTTTATCACCAGTCCATATTAATCTGGTCCTAGTTTATCACCAGTCCATATTAATCTGGCCCTAGTTTATTACCAGTCCATATTAATCTGGCCCTAGTTTATCACCAGTCCACATTAATCTGGTCCTAGTTTATCACCAGTCCATATTAATCTGGTCCTAGTTTATCACCAGTCCACATTAATCTGGTCCTAGTTTATCACCAGTCCACATTAATCTGGTCCTAATGGTAGTGGTGACACCAGTCCATATTAATCTGGCCCTAGTTTATCACCAGTCCACATTAATCTGGTACATTAGAGACAGGAAGCAGATTACTCTGTATGAGGTCTGGACAGGAAGAGTACAGTACATTAGAGACAGGAAGCAGATTACTCTGTATGAGGTCTGGACAGGAAGCAGATTACTCTGTGTGAGGTCTGGACAGGAAGAGTACAGTACATTAGAGACAGGAAGCAGATTACTCTGTATGAGGTCTGGACAGGAAGCAGATTACTCTGTGTGAGGTCTGGACAGGAAGAGTACAGTACATTAGAGACAGGAAGCAGATTACTCTGTATGAGGTCTGGACAGGAAGCAGATTACTCTGTATGAGGTCTGGACAGGAAGCAGATTACTCTGTGTGAGGTCTGGACAGGAAGAGTACAGTACATTAGAGACATGAAGCAGATTACTCTGTATGAGGTCTGGACAGGAAGAGTACAGTACATTAGAGACAGGAAGCAGATTACTCTGTGTGAGGTTTGGACAGGAAGCAGATTACTCTGTGTGAGGTCTGGACAGGAAGAGTACAGTACATTAGAGACAGGAAGCAGATTACTCTGTGTGAGGTTTGGACAGGAAGCAGATTACTCTGTATGAGGTCTGGACAGGAAGAGTACAGTACATTAGAGACAGGAAGCAGATTACTCTGTGTGAGGTTTGGACAGGAAGCAGATTACTCTGTGTGAGGTCTGGACAGGAAGAGTACAGTACATTAGAGACAGGAAGCAGATTACTCTGTGTGAGGTCTGGACAGGAAGCAGATTACTCTGTGTGAGGTCTGGACAGGAAGCAGATTACTCTGTGTGAGGTCTGGACAGGAAGCAGATTACTCTGTATGAGGTCTGGACAGGAAGCAGATTACTCTGTATGAGGTCTGGACAGGAAGCAGATTACTCTGTATGAGGTCTGGACAGGAAGCAGATTACTCTGTGTGATGTTTGGACAGGAAGCAGATTACTCTGTGTGAGGTCTGGACAGGAAGAGTACAGTACATTAGAGACAGGAAGCAGATTACTCTGTATGAGGTCTGGACAGGAAGCAGATTACTCTGTGTGAGGTTTGGCATGGATCAATACTGAAGATAGATGACTCTATTGTCCAGCTCTTTGTTTTCATTAAAACAACGTTTTATTAATCTGAGTTCATATAAAAAAACATTGATCTAGCTTCATATAGAACCTATTACTGTGGAGGGCATGGAGATATCCACCGGCCCAGCTCTGCAAGAGACCAGGATGAAAATGTACTTCATCTTTTCATTAGACTCTTGTCTTGTCTCTCCTACGCAAAAGATCACAAAGCTTTACAGTGTCTGGACGATAGAGAGAGAGAGAGAGAGAGAGAGAGAGAGAGAGAGTGTGAATGGGTCAGTGAATTCAGTCTCTCCCCTCCATCCCCAGATAGGAGGTGGTAGGAGAGAAAGAGACAGAGAGAGGGAGAGGGAGAGAGAGAGCTGGAGAGAGACGGAGAGGGGGGAGAGAGAGAGGGAGTGGGAGAGAGAGAGGGAGAGAGGGAGTGGGAGAGAGAGAGAGGGAGAGGGAGAGGGGGAAGAGGGAGAGAGGGAGAGACGGAGAGGGAGAGGGAGAGAGAGAGCTGGAGAGAGACAGAGACAGAGAGAGGGAGAGGGAGAGGGGGAAGAGGGAGAGGGAGAGACGGGGAGAGAGAGAGGGAGAGCTGGAGAGAGACAGAGAGACAGAGAGCCAGTCCTTTCATTACAGTAGAGAGGGAAAAACGAAGAGAGGAAGGTGAAACCAAAGCAAAGAACTGGGACCTGAGAGTCAATTAGGAGAAGAAATGAAAGATGTGTGAACAGAACTGAGCTGAGGAACCTCAGGGCAGATTCAGTAAGAACTGATCCTCGAGGGGAAAAACACACAGGATTATCTCACAAAGACTGTTGGGTAGTTACCTCACAGATACAATTACTACTGTTGTCTCACAAATACAATTACTACTGTTGTCTCACAAATACAATTACTACTGTTGTCTCACAATACAATTACTACTGTTGTCTCACAAATACAATTACTACTGTTGTCTCAGACATACAATTACTACTGTTGTCTCACAAGTACAATTACTACTGTTGTCTCACAAATACAATTACTACTGTTGTCTCAGACATACAATTACTACTGTTGTCTCACAAGTACAATTACTACTGTTGTCTCAAAATACAATTACTACTGTTGTCTCACAAATACAATTACTACTGTTGTCTCAGACATACAATTACTACTGTTGTCTCACAAATACAATTACTACTGTTGTCTCACAAATACAATTACTACTGTTGTCTCAAAATACAATTACTACTGTTGTCTCAGACATACAATTACTACTGTTGTCTCACAAATACAATTACTACTGTTGTCTCAAAAATACAATTACTACTGTTGTCTCAAAATACAATTACTACTGTTGTCTCAAAATACAATTACTACTGTTGTCTCACAAATACAATTACTACTGTTGTCTCACAAATACAATTACTACTGTTGTCTCACAAATACAATTACTACTGTTGTCTCACAAATACAATTACTACTGTTGTCTCAAAATACAATTACTACTGTTGTCTCACAATACAATTACTACTGTTGTCTCACAAATACAATTACTACTGTTGTCTCAAAATACAATTACTACTGTTGTCTCAGACATACAATTACTACTGTTGTCTCACAAATACAATTACTACTGTTGTCTCAAAATACAATTACTACTGTTGTCTCAAAATACAATTACTATTGTTGCCTCAAAATACAATTACTACTGTTGTCTCACAAATACAATTACTACTGTTGTCTCACAAATACAATTACTATGGTGTCTCAAAATACAATTACTACTGTTGTCTCACAAATACAATTACTACTGTTGTCTCAAAATACAATTACTACTGTTGTCTCACAAATACAATTACTACTGTTGTCTCACAAATACAATAACTACTGTTGTCTCAAAATACAATTACTACTGTTGTCTCACAAATACAATAACTACTGTTGTCTCACAAATACAATTACTACTGTTGTCTCAAAATACAATTACTACTGTTGTCTCAAAATACAATTACTATTGTTGCCTCAAAATACAATTACTACTGTTGTCTCACAAATACAATTACTACTGTTGTCTCACAAATACAATTACTATGGTGTCTCAAAATACAATTACTACTGTTGTCTCACAAATACAATTACTACTGTTGTCTCAAAATACAATTACTACTGTTGTCTCACAAATACAATTACTACTGTTGTCTCACAAATACAATAACTACTGTTGTCTCAAAATACAATTACTACTGTTGTCTCACAAATACAATAACTACTGTTGTCTCACAAATACAATTACTACTGTTGTCTCAAAATACAATTACTACTGTTGTCTCACAAATACAATTACTACTGTTGTCTCACAAATACAATTACTACTGTTGTCTCACAAATACAATTACTACTGTTGTCTCAAAATACAATTACTACTGTTGTCTCACAAATACAATAACTACTGTTGTCTCACAAATACAATTACTACTGTTGTCTCAAAATACAATTACTACTGTTGTCTCACAAATACAATTACTATTGTTGCCTCAAAATACAATTACTACTGTTGTCTCACAAATACAATTACTACTGTTGTCTCACAAATACAATTACTATTGTTGCCTCAAAATACAATTACTACTGTTGTCTCACAAATACAATTACTACTGTTGTCTCACAAATACAATTACTACTGTTGTCTCAAAATACAATTACTACTGTTGTCTCACAAATACAATAACTACTGTTGTCTCACAAATACAATTACTACTGTTGTCTCAAAATACAATTACTACTGTTGTCTCACAAATACAATTACTATTGTTGCCTCAAAATACAATTACTACTGTTGTCTCACAAATACAATTACTACTGTTGTCTCACAAATACAATTACTATTGTTGCCTCAAAATACAATTACTACTGTTGTCTCACAAATACAATTACTACTGTTGTCTCACAAATACAATTACTATTGTTGCCTCAAAATACAATTACTACTGTTGTCTCACAAATACAATTACTACTGTTGTCTCACAAATACAATTACTACTGTTGTCTCAAAATACAATTACTACTGTTGTCTCACAATACAATTACTACTGTTGTCTCACAAATACAATTACTACTGTTGTCTCACAAATACAATTACTACTGTTGTCTCACAAATACAATTACTACTGTTGTCTCACAAGTACAATTACTACTGTTGTCTCAAAAATACAATTACTACTGTTGTCTCAAAATACAATTACTACTGTTGTCTCACAAATACAATTACTACTGTTGTCTCAAAATACAATTACTACTGTTGTCTCACAAGTACAATTACTATTGTTGTCTCACAAATACAATTACTACTGTTGTCTCACAAATACAATTACTACTGTTGTCTCAGACATACAATTACTACTGTTGTCTCACAAATACAATTACTACTGTTGTCTCACAATACAATTACTACTGTTGTCTCACAATACAATAACTACTGTTGTCTCACAAATACAATTACTACTGTTGTCTCACAAATACAATTACTACTGTTGTCTCACAAATACAATTACTACTGTTGTCTCACAAATACAATTACTACTGTTGTCTCACAAATACAATAACTACTGTTGTCTCACAAATACAATTACTACTGTTGTCTCAAAATACAATTACTACTGTTGTCTCAAAATACAATTACTACTGTTGTCTCAAACATACAATTACTACTGTTGTCTCACAAATACAATTACTACTGTTGTCTCAAACATACAATTACTACTGTTGTCTCAAAATACAATTACTACTGTTGTCTCAAACATACAATTACTACTGTTGTCTCAAAATACAGGGTTGTATTGTTATTGTTCTTTTGTCATTTTAAGTTTAGAGATCCACGTCTAACACATCACTGTAAGGATGAGTATTGGATGTTCATCATTGATTAGCCATGCAAATATACATTCCTGTCTGTTACATTAACCAATTCAGATGGTGGTTGCATGTCCCAGATAAAAAAAAATCGCATCCCGTTGATCTCCGTATTCTGTCTCTTGTCCAAGTCTTATGTCCCAGAATAAAAACATATATAAAATAAATATTAAAATAATTGGTCCGGCACAGAGCCTTGTGGAACTCCATATTTAACCTTGAACTTTTCGGCAAAAAAACCCCCACATTACCTTTTTTTTTTTAATCAAGTTCCACAAAAAAATACAAACGAACAAGTATAGTATCCCGGAAACACAACACAACCCACGACGTCATGACCTGAGCCCAAGGTTAGCCTGTAATGAGGTGATACTACTGTAATTACAGTCATTTCTCACTGATGTGCGTCTTCCATTCTTCATCTTCCATAAACAACGTTCGAAGCTCTGAGAAGGTAATTAACTGGAACATTAGAATGAGTCCAGTGGATTAACCTTTGGAGAATGAACTAGTCAGCAGCAACACTTTGCCCCCCAAAACTGAAGCAACGACACACACAACATCTCCTACATTTCACAGCCTTTATGTTTTACGCTATAGAGTAGTATTACTGTAGCTATAGAGTAGAATTACTGTAAATATAGAGTATTATTACTGTAGCTACAGGGTAGTGTTAATGTAGCTATAGGGTATTATTACTGTAGCTATAGAGTATTATTACTGTAGCTATAGGGTAGTATTAATGTAGGTATAGGGTAGTATTGCTGTAGCTATAGAGTAGAATTACTGTAAATATAGAGTATTATTACTGTAGCTATAGAGTAGAATTACTGTAGCTATAGGGTAGTATTACTGTAAATATAGAGTATTATTACTGTAGCTATAGAGTAGTATTACTGTAGCTATAGAGTAGAATTACTGTAGCTATAGAGTAGTATTACTGTAGCTATAGAGTAGTATTACAGTAGCTATAGAGTAGTATTACTGTAGCTATAGAGTAGTGTTACTGTAGCTATAGAGTAGTATTACTGTAGCTATAGAGTAGTATTACTGTAGCTATAGAGTAGTATTACTGTAGCTATAGGGTAGTATTATTGTAGCTATAGAGTAGTATTACTGTAGCTATAGAGTAGTGTTACTGTAGCTATAGGGTAGTATTACTGTAGCTATAGAGTAGTATTACTGTAAATATAGAGTATTATTACTGTAGCTATAGGGTAGTATTACTGTAGCTATAGGGTAGTATTAATGTAGGTATAGGGTAGTATTGCTGTAGCTATAGAGTAGAATTACTGTAAATATAGAGTATTATTACTGTAGCTATAGAGTAGAATTACTGTAAATATAGAGTATTATTACTGTAGCTATAGGGTAGTATTACTGTAAATATAGAGTATTATTACTGTAGCTATAGAGTAGTATTACTGTAGCTATAGAGTAGAATTACTGTAGCTATAGAGTAGTATTACTGTAGCTATAGAGTAGTATTACAGTAGCTATAGAGTAGTATTACTGTAGCTATAGAGTAGTGTTACTGTATCTATAGAGTAGTATTACTGTAGCTATAGAGTAGTATTACTGTAGCTATAGAGTAGTATTACTGTAGCTATAGGGTAGTATTATTGTAGCTATAGAGTAGTATTACTGTAGCTATAGAGTAGTGTTACTGTAGCTATAGGGTAGTATTACTGTAGCTATAGAGCTATAGGGTAGAATTACTGTAGCTATAGAGTAGAATTACTGTAGCTATAGAGTAGTATTACTGTAGCTATAGGGTAGTATTACTGTAGCTATAGAGTAGTATTACTGTAGCTATAGAGTAGTGTTACTGTAGCTATAGGGTAGTATTACTGTAGCTATAGAGCTATAGGGTAGAATTACTGTAGCTATAGAGTAGAATTACTGTAGCTATAGAGTAGTATTACTGTAGCTATAGAGTAGTATTACTGTAGCTATAGGGTAGTATTACTGTAGCTATAGAGTAGTATTACTGTAGCTATAGGGTAGTATTACTGTAGCTATAGGGTAGTAGTACTGTAGCTATAGGGTAGTATTACTATAGCTATAGTGTAGTATTACTGTAGCTATAGAGTAGTATTACTGTAGCTATGGGGTAGTATTACTGTAGCTATAGAGTAGTATTACTGTAGCTATAGAGCAGTATTACTGTAGCTATAGAGCAGTATTACTGTAGCTATAGAGTAGTATTACTGTAGCTATAGGGTAGTATTAATGTAGCTATAGAGTAGTATTACTGTAGCTATAGAGCTATAGGGTAGTATTACTGTAGCTATAGAGCTATAGGGTAGTATTACTGTAGCTATAGGGTAGTATTACTGTAGCTATAGGGTAGTATTACGGTAGCTATATAGTAGTATTACTGTAGCTATAGGGTAGTATTACTGTAGCTATAGGGTAGTATTACTGTAGCTATAGGGCAGTATTACTGTAGCTATATAGTAGTATTACTGTAGCTATAGGGAAGTATTACTGTAGCTATAGGGTAGTATTACTGTAGCTATAGGGTAGTATTACTGTAGCTATAGGGTAGTATTGCTGTAGCTATAGAGTAGTATTACTTTAGCTATAGAGTAGTATTACTGTAGCTATATAGTAGTATTACTGTAGCTATAGAGCTATAGAGTAGTATTACTGTAGCTATAGAGTAGTATTACTGTAGCTATAGAGCTATAGAGTAGTATTACTGTAGCTATAGAGTAGTATTACTGTAGCTATAGAGTAGTATTACTGTAGCTATAGGGTAGTATTACTGTAGCTATAGGGTAGTATTACTGTAGCTATAGAGCTATAGAGTATTATTACTGTAGCTATAGAGTAGTATTACTGTAGCTATAGAGCTATAGAGTAGTATTACTGTAGCTATAGGGTAGTATTACTGTAGCTATAGGGTAGTATTACTGTAGCTATAGAGTAGTATTACTGTAGCTATAGAGTAGTATTACTGTAGCTATAGAGTAGTATTACTGTAGCTATAGGGTAGTATTACTGTAGCTATAGAGCTATAGAGTAGTATTACTGTAGCTATAGAGTAGTATTAGTGTAGCTATAGGGTAGTATTACTGTAGCTATAGAGTAGTATTACTGTAGCTATAGGGTAGTATTACTGTAGCTATAGAGCTATAGAGTAGTATTACTGTAGCTATAGGGTAGTATTAATGTAGCTATAGACTAGTATTACTGTAACTATAGAGCTATAGGGTAGTATTACTGTCGCTATAGGGCAGTATTACTGTAGCTATAGGGTAGTATTACTGTAGCTATAGGGTAGTATTACTGTAGCTATAGGGTAGTATTACTGTAGCTATAGAGTAGTATTACTGTAGCTATAGAGTAGTATTACTGTAGCTATAGGGTAGTATTACTGTAGCTATAGGGTAGTATTACTGTAAATATAGAGTATTATTACTGTAGCTATAGGGTAGTATTACTGTAGCTATAGGGTAGTATTACTGTAGCTATAGGGTAGTATTACTGTAGCTATAGAGCTATAGAGTAGTATTACTGTAGCTATAGAGTAGTATTACTGTCGCTATAGGGTGGTATTACTGTAGCTATAGAGTAATATTACTGTAGCTATAGAGTATTATTACTGTAGCTATAGAGCTATAGAGTAGTATTACTGTAGCTATAGGGTAGTATTACTGTAGCTATAGAGTAGTATTACTGTAGCTATAGAGTATTATTACTGTAGCTATAGAGCTATAGAGTAGTATTACTGTAGCTATAGGGTAGTATTACTGTAGCTATAGAGTAGTATTACTGTAGCTATAGAGTAGTATTACTGTAGCTATAGGGTAGTATTACTGTATCTATAGAGTAGTATTACTGTAGCTATAGGGTAGTATTACTGTAGCTATAGGGTAGTATTACTGTAGCTATAGGGTAGTATTACTGTAGCTATAGGGTAGTATTACTGTATCTATAGAGTAGTATTACTGTAGCTATAGGGTAGTATTACTGTAGCTATAGAGTAGTATTACTGTAGCTATAGAAAATTATTACTGTAGCTATGGAGTAGTATTACTGTAGCTATGCAGTAGTATTACTGTAGCTATAGGGTAGTAGTACTGTAGCTATAGGGTAGTATTACTGTAGCTATAGAGCTATAGAGTAGTATTACTGTAGCTATAGGGTAGTATTACTGTAGCTATAGGGTAGTAGTACTGTAGCTATAGGGTAGTATTACTGTAGCTATAGGGTAGTATTACTGTAGCTATAGGGTAGTATTACTGTAGCTATGGCGTAGTATTACTGTAGCTATAGGGTAGTATTACTGTAGCTATAGGGTAGTATTACTGTAGCTATAGGGTAGTATTACTGTAGCTATAGAGTAGTATTACTGTAGCTATAGGGTAGTATTACTGTACCTATAGGGTAGTATTACTGTAGCTATGGAGTAGTATTACTGTAGCTATAGGGTAGTATTACTGTAGCTATGGAGTAGTATTACTGTAGCTATAGAGCTATAGGGTAGTATTACTGTAGCTATAGAGTAGTATTACTGTAGCTATAGAGTAGTATTACTGTAGCTATAGAGCTATAGAGTAGTATTACTGTAGCTATAGTGTAGTATTACTGTAGCTATAGGGTAGTATTACTGTAGCTATAGGGTAGTATTACTGTAAATATAGAGTATTATTACTGTAGCTATAGGGTAGTATTACTGTAGCTATAGGGTAGTATTACTGTAGCTATACGGTAGTATTACTGTAGCTATAGGGTAGTATTACTGTAGCTATGGAGTAGTATTACTGTAGCTATAGAGTAGTATTACTGTAGCTATAGGGTAGTATTACTGTAGCTATAGAGTAGTACTACTGTAGCTATAGGGTAGTATTACTGTAAATATAGAGTATTATTACTGTAGCTATAGGGTAGTATTACTGTAGCTATAGGGTAGTATTACTGTAGCTATAGGGTAGTATTACTGTAAATATAGAGTATTATTACTGTAGCTATAGGGTAGTATTACTGTAGCTATACGGTAGTATTACTGTAGCTATAGGGTAGTATTACTGTAGCTATGGAGTAGTATTACTGTAGCTATAGAGTAGTATTACTGTAGCTATAGGGTAGTATTACTGTAGCTATAGAGTAGTACTACTGTAGCTATATGGTAGTATTACTGTAAATATAGAGTATTATTACTGTAGCTATAGGGTAGTATTACTGTAAATATAGAGTATTATTACTGTAGCTATAGGGTAGTATTACTGTAGCTATAGGGTAGTATTACTGTAGCTATAGGGTAGTATTACTGTAGCTATGGAGTAGTATTACTGTAGCTATAGAGTAGTATTACTGTAGCTATAGGGTAGTATTACTGTAGCTATAGGGTAGTATTACTGTAGCTATAGGGTAGTATTACTGTAGCTATAGGGTAGTATTACTGTAGCCCTGCCAGTATGTTATTGCCTGTGCCTTTGAAGAGCTCATTTGTTTGTTGAGTTTGCAGCTTCAGACTTTGCTTGGTGATGGTTGGTTAGATTTCCGTCAGGAGACTGTTGGAGGACAGACTAATTTGTGTCCTGGGAAGTCTTCAGCTGCTGTCTGTCCTTGTGGCTCAGATTGAACTATATTTCTCTAGGGAATGTAGCCAAGGCCTCAGAGTAACTCTACTGCTCTGGATAAAGTAACTAAGGCCTCAGAGCAACTCTACTGCTCTGGGGAAAGTAACTAAGGCCTCAGAGTAACTCTACTGCTCTGGAGAAAGTAACTAAGGCCTCAGAGTAACTATACTGCTCTGGATAATGTAACTAAGGCCTCAGAGTAACTCTACTGCTCTGGGGAAAGTAACTAAGGCCTCAGAGTAACTCTACTGCTCTGGATAAAGTAACTAAGGCCTCAGAGTAACTCTACTGCTCTGGAGAAAGTAACTAAGGCCTCAGAGTAACTCTACTGCTCTGGAGAAAGTAACTAAGGCCTCAGAGTAACTCTACTGCTCTGGAGAAAGTAACTAAGGCCTCAGAGTAACTATACTGCTCTGGATAATGTAACTAAGGCCTCAGAGTAACTCTACTGCTCTGGGGAAAGTAACTAAGGCCTCAGAGTAACTATACTGCTCTGGAGAAAGTAACTAAGGCCTCAGAGTAACTATACTGCTCTGGAGAAAGTAACTAAGGCCTCAGAGTAACTCTACTGCTCTGGATAAAGTAGACAAGGCCTCAGAGTAACACTACTGCTCTGGGGAAAGTAACTAAGGCCTCAGAGTAACTCTACTGCTCTGGAGAAAGTAACTAAGGCCTCAGAGTAACTCTACTGTTCTGGATAAAGTAACTAAGGCCTCAGAGTAACTCTACTGCTCTGGAGAAAGTAACTAAGGCCTCAGAGTAACTCTACTGCTCTGGATAAAGTAACTAAGGCCTCAGAGTAACTCTACTGCTCTGGAGAAAGTAACTAAGGCCTCAGAGTAACTCTACTGCTCTGGAGAAAGTAACTAAGGCCTCAGAGTAACTCTACTGCTCTGGAGAAAGTAACTAAGGCCTCAGAGTAACTCTCCTGCTCTGGGGAAAGTAACTAAGGCCTCAGAGTAACTCTACTGCTCTGGAGAAAGTAACTAAGGCCTCAGAGTAACTCTACTGCTCTGGATAAAGTAACTAAGGCCTCAGAGTAACTCTACTGCTCTGGAGAAAGTAACTAAGGCCTCAGAGTAACTCTACTGCTCTGGATAAAGTAACTAAGGCCTCAGAGTAACTCTACTGCTCTGGAGAAAGTAACTAAGGCCTCAGAGTAACTCTACTGCTCTGGAGAAAGTAACTAAGGCCTCAGAGTAACTCTACTGCTCTGGAGAAAGTAACTAAGGCCTCAGAGTAACTCTCCTGCTCTGGGGAAAGTAACTAAGGCCTCAGAGTAACTCTACTGCTCTGGAGAAAGTAACTAAGGCCTCAGAGTAACTCTACTGCTCTGGATAAAGTAACTAAGGCCTCAGAGTAACTCTACTGCTCTGGAGAAAGTAACTAAGGCCTCAGAGTAACTCTACTGCTCTGGATAAAGTAACTAAGGCCTCAGAGTAACTCTACTGCTCTGGAGAAAGTAACTAAGGCCTCAGAGTAACTCTACTGCTCTGGAGAAAGTAACTAAGGCCTCAGAGTAACTCTACTGCTCTGGGGAAAGTAACTAAGGCCTCAGAGTAACTATACTGCTCTGGAGAAAGTAACTAAGGCCTCAGAGTAACTCTACTGCTCTGGAGAAAGTAACTAAGGCCTCAGAGTAACTCTACTGCTCTGGATAAAGTAACTAAGGCCTCAGAGTAACTCTACTGCTCTGGATAAAGTAACTAAGGCCTCAGAGTAACTCTACTGCTCTGGGGAAAGTAACTAAGGCCTCAGAGTAACTTTCGACTGTCCCCATAGGAGAACCCTTTTTGGTTCCAGGTAAAAACCCTTTTTGGTTCCAGATAGAACTATTTTGGGTTCCATGTAGAACCTTTTGGGGGGAAAGGGTTCTACATGGAACCCAATAAGGTTCTACCTGGAACCTAAAAGCGTTCCTCAAAAGGGTTCTCTTACGGGGACAGCCAAAGAACTCTTTTAGGTTCTAGATAGCTCATTGTATTTTAAGAGTGTACAGCTCTGGAGAATATCACTTAGGCCTCCATGGAATTCTCTTTATCAGAGTTTAAGAAAAGCTAGTCCACATCTCATTAGTCTTTTCATAAAAACCCACAGAGGTAAAAAATGGTATCAAACCTCAATTGACTTCCAACCACCTATTTTTCATTTAGTTTAATGAATATTTTATGGAGACGGAGGAGAATGAGGAAACTTGCTAAAAAAAAATGCAAAGTGAGAGGTTATATCTCTGTGCTTAAATCAGTTTTGCCAGGCTAGTCACATTAGGAGACGTTCTAGCGGGAAACACAAAGGTCGTTGATGAGAAATCCCTGCTAAACCATTCAGCATTTAGCTACAGGAGGCAAATACACTGCTGCCTACTCCACAGACTGACTATACACAGTCATGTACTGGAGGAAAGAGAAGTGGCATATTTATTCACACCAATGATTGATACTAACAGTTACTAACTAATTTAAAGATATAAAGATATCTAGTTAAAGCACACTAACTTTTATTAAAGCTGGTCACATAATGTTACGGTTGACTATATAGCTGTCAATAACACTGACCCAGTTTATACGACTTTAGGTGAGGTAAAGAGACTAGCAGTCACTGGGATAAGGAGTTAGCGGTAGCTAACAGCTAGCTAACAGACACTGGGATAAGGAGTTAGCGGTAGCTAACAGCTAGCTAACAGACACTGGGATAAGGAGTTAGCGGTAGCTAACAGCTAGCTAGCAGACACTGGGATAAGGAGTTAGCGGTAGCTAACAGCTAGCTAACAGACACTGGGATAAGGAGTTAGCGGTAGCTAACAGCTAGCTAGCAGACACTGGGATAAGGAGTTAGCGGTAGCTAACAGCTAGCTAGCAGTCACTGGGTTAAGGAGTCTTTGTGAGGCAGTAGCTAACAGCTAGCTAGCAGACACTGGGATAAGGAGTTAGCGGTAGCTAACAGCTAGCTAACAGACACTGGGATAAGGAGTTAGCGGTAGCTAACAGCTAGCTAGCAGACACTGGGATAAGGAGTTAGCGGTAGCTAACAGCTAGCTAGCAGTCACTGGGTTAAGGAGTCTTTGTGAGGCAGTAGCTAACAGCTAGCTAGCAGACACTGGGATAAGGAGTTAGCGGTAGCTAACATCTAGCTAGCAGACACTGGGATAAGGAGTCTTTGTTAGGCGGTAGCTAACAGCTAGATAGCAAACACTCGGTTAAGGAGTCTTGTGAGGCGTTAGCTAACAGCTAGCTAGCAGACGCTGGGATAAGGAGTCTTTGTGAGGCGGTAGCTAACAGCTAGCTAGCAGACGCTGGGATAAGGAGTTATCGGTAGCTAACAGCTAGCTAGCAGACATTGGGATAAGGTTTATTTGTGAGGAAGTAGCTAACAGCTAGCTAGCAGTCACTGGGACAAGGTCTCTTTGTGAGGCAGTAGCTAACAGTTAGCTTGCAGACGCTGGGACAAGGTGTCTTTGTGAGGCGGTAGCTAGCAGCTAGCTAGCAGACACTGGGATAAGGAGCTTTTGTGATAAGGAGTTAGCGGTAGCTAACAGCTAGCTAGCAGACACTGGGATAAGGAGTTAGCGGTAGCTAACAGCTAGCTAGCAGACACTGGGATTTTGTTTTAGCTGTTTGTTTTGGTTGGATGTGATTATGGTCACCGTTACTGGAACACTCATAGAGCCTGTTGAAATCCCCCCTAACAGCCAGGTAAACACACCAGAGGAGAGTCCCAAATGGCACCCTGTTCCCTACAGTGTACTACTGTTGACCAGGGTCCATAGGGCCAGTTACAGGGTAGTATTACTGGGAGACTAACGGCCCTGCATGTACTTAAACTCTGGAGGAACAAATCCTCTTTTCATGTGCAGAACTCTATAAAGTACACATCGCCACGGAAACCGTTGATTAACGGAAAAGCCGAAAGGGGTTGGGACTGTTTTTCCCGAAATCCTAAATAAATTCCTAAATAAAACCAAGGAGAGGAGTAGACGGCAAATGTGTGTAAAAGGTTTCCCTGTAATGTCTGTAAACCCAGAACCACATCAAGAGTATAAATTCGTTCTTGTTAAAACTTGTTAATTTAATTTAATAATTATAGGGTTTAAACCATCCTCCTACAAGACGATGTGATTCCAATCCGTTTAATTTCATCTCTTTAACATAAATCAAGGCAGGGCAGACCTGTAAAAGACACACTGCAGATGCTTTAAAGACCTTAAAAGGGGTAATTTCATAGTTGCTACATCAATGTTATTGGACTTATAAATGAATGATGTGTCCCCATTGATTCTTGAAGAATATAAATTATGCCTCATGAGCCTCATCAGTATTCAAAATATAACCTTGTTATTCAAGTTCCTGAACAAAGTCAATGTAAACAAAACACTATACAGCCTCAAAACATGGTTACAAATATTGTTTTTAATGGATGATCAACTCTGTCTGTGAATTTCTCCAGGCCCAACTCTCCGCTTTTTAACCAAAACAGGGGCGGGGAAGCGCTTTGCTATTGTTTCAACTGCTGATTCCGGCTTTAAAGAGCAGCTTCTTTATTTCTCTCTGTCTCTCTCTCTCTCTCTCTCTCTCTCTCTCCTCTCTCACTCTCTCTCTCTCTCTCTCTCTCTCTCTCTCACTCGCTCTCTCTCTCTCTCTCTCTGTCTCACTCTCTCTCTCTCTCTCTCTCTCTCTCTCTCCTCCTCTCTCTCTCTCTCTCTCTCTCTCTCTCTCTCTCTCTCTCTCTCTCTCTCTCTCTCTCTCTCTCTCTCTCTCTCTCTCTCTCTCTCTCTCTCTCTCTCTCTCTCTCTCTCACTCTCTCTCTCTCTCTCTCTCTTTCTTTCTTTCTTTCTTTCTAAGACCCTCATCAAAATAAAAACACCTACAGGGTACTAGTCACATGCTTGTGTCCCAAAGGGCACCCTCTTCCCTACGGTGGACTCCTTTTGACCAGGGCCCATAGGGCACTAACCAGGGACTAGCAGGGTGCCATTTGGGATGAAATTACAGTGTTCAGCTTTCTGTTGCTTCTCCTGCCAGGTACATAGAGGCTTATCATTAACAAGCTTTCTGTTGCTTCTCCTGCCAGGTACATAGAGGCTTATCATTAACAAGCTTTCTGTTGCTTCTCCTGCCAGGTACATAGAGGCTTATCATTAACAAGCTTTCTGTTGCTTCTCCTGCCAGGTACATAGAGGCCTAAAGTTAACAAGCTTTCTGTTGCTTCTCCTGCCAGGTACATAGAGGCTTATCATTAACAAGCTTTCTGTTGCTTCTCCTGCCAGGTACATAGAGGCTTATCATTAACAAGCTTTCTGTTGCTTCTCCTGCCAGGTACATAGAGGCTTATCATTAACAAGCTTTCTGTTGCTTCTCCTGCCAGGTAAATAGAGGCCTAAAGTTAACAAGCTTTCTGTTGCTTCTCCTGCCAGGTACATAGAGGCTTATCATTAACAAGCTTTCTGTTGCTTCTCCTGCCAGGTACATAGAGGCTTATCATTAACAAGCTTTCTGTTGCTTCTCCTGCCAGGTACATAGAGGCCTAAAGTTAACAAGCTTTCTGTTGCTTCTCCTGCCAGGTACATAGAGGCTTATCATTAACAAGCTTTCTGTTGCTTCTCCTGCCAGGTACATAGAGGCTTATCATTAACAAGCTTTCTGTTGCTTCTCCTGCCAGGTACATAGAGGCCTAAAGTTAACAAGCTTTCTGTTGCTTCTCCTGCCAGGTACATAGAGGCTTATCATTAACAAGCTTTCTGTTGCTTCTCCTGCCAGGTACATAGAGGCCTAAAGTTAACAAGCTTTCTGTTGCTTCTCCTGCCAGGTACATAGAGGCTTATCATTAACAAGCTTTCTGTTGCTTCTCCTGCCAGGTACATAGAGGCTTATCATTAACAAGCTTTCTGTTGCTTCTCCTGCCAGGTACATAGAGGCCTAAAGTTAACAAGCTTTCTGTTGCTTCTCCTGCCAGGTACAACGTTTGTTTGTTTGTTTGTTTGTTTGTGCCTTGGTCCATGACGTATGGTGACCGTAACAACAGGCTTATTAACATGGCTGGGGTTGTTTGTTGTCAGTCTGTGAAGATTTCAAATATGTCAAAGGCTGGATCTGTCATAAGCTTCGTCTTCTGATAAGGTGAAATCAGTATCGGACCCAATAAGCAGCGGATTGAGTGCTCATATTTACTTTTAATTTGTAAAGTGAACACGAAAAAAACAATAAACAAAGAACGACAGTTTCGCAGGCTATACACAGCAGACAAACAAACAAACAAACAAACAAACAAACAAACAAACAGTATTGCATGCTAACACACAGCAGTGCAAAAACAACTTCCCACAAAGGAACAGGTGAAAAACAAGGCTACCTAAGTATGACTCCCAATCAGCAACAACGATGTACAAGCTGTTCCTGATTGAGAGCCACACCAGGCCAAAAACAAAGAAATACACAACATAGAAAACCATAGAAATACAAAAACAAGAACATACACCAAAAACCCCGGAACACATAAATCAAACACCCCTCTTACATAAATACATATCCCATTAAACCCCGAACCACATAAAACAAATACCTCTCTGCCACGTCCTGACCAAACTGCAATAACAAATAACCCCTATTACTGGTCAGGACGTGACAGGATCCTTTGCAATGTCTCTAGAGAGAGAACTTTTCTAGCCTCTCTGGACTAAAAACCTAATTATGATAAATGTACAATATTACATATTGGATATTTCAAAAATACAACTTTCACATTACCCTGCAGGGGATTTTTTTTTGGGCCCTGATTAACTCTTTAGTCATCTCTCAGTTTACTGACTTACTCATGGCGCTGCCTACTCCTCAAGATTCGCTTTTCAAATCATATGAGCACAAAAACATATTTTGCTTTATCTGGGCCGCTAAACCAGACAAGATAAAATGAGCCCGTCTATATAATGAATATGAACTGGGCAGCCCGTCTATATAATGAATATGAACTGGGCAGCCCGTCTATATAATGAATATGAACTGGGCAGCCCGTCTATATAATTAATATGAACTGGGCAGCCCGTCTATATAGTGAATATGAACTGGGCAGCCCGTCTATATAGTGAATATGAACTGGGCAGCCCGTCTATATAATTAATATGAACTGGGCAGCCCGTCTATATAGTGAATATGAACTGGGCAGCCCGTCTATATAATGAATATGAACTGGGCAGCCCGTCTATATAGTGAATATGAACTGGGCAGCCCGTCTATATAATGAATATGAACTGGGCAGCCCGTCTATATAGTGAATATGAACTGGGCAGCCCGTCTATATAGTGAATATGAACTGGGCAGGATGAGATTATTAAATATAAAAGCTCTAAAACTCTCTCTCTAAAAAGCTTCACTTATACAAACGTTTTTTACTTGAACTCAAAATGGTTCTCAAGTAGATTACTAAGAAAAGCTCATCCTTTGTTTATAAAATTGCCTTTGTGCAGATTTCATTAAAGAATCTCTCTCTTTTTATTTTTTTGTTGTTGAACTTTCCCCCCCACTTCGTGGTTTCCTATTGGTAGTTACAGTCTTGTCCCATCTACTGCAACTCCCGTACGGACTCGGGAGAGGTCGAAGGTCGAGAGCCGTTCGTCCTCAGAAAAACGACCCTGCCAAGCCGCACTGCCATCGTGACACACTGCTCGTTTAACCCGGAAGCCAGCCGCACCAATGTGTTCGGAGGAAACGCCGTTAGGGGCCGGCCAAACCCTTCCCTAAACCAGACAACGCTAGGACACTTGTGCTCCGCTTCATGGGTCTCCTGGTTGCGACGCAGCCCGGGTCTTGTAACGGGGCGTCGTAAGGATCAAACCAAAACGCAGCGGGAACATGTTTACTCATCTTCTTTATAATGTTGAAGAAGGAAAAACAAACAAATCACGTAAACAAAAACAAAACGAACGACACTAAACAGTCCTGTCAGGCGCTCAGACACTAAACAAGGAGACAACTACCCACAAATCCCATAGAAAAAACACCCCTCTTAAATAGGACCTTCAATTAGAAGCAACGAGGAGCAGCTGCTTCCAATTGAAGGTCAAACCCCCCCCATTAACTAAACATAGAAATAGAAAGACTAGAACTAACATAGAAATATACATACTAGAACATAGCCCAAAAAACCCCGAAACACTCTAAACAAACACCCCCTCTGCCACGTCCTGACCAAACTACAATAACAAATAACCCCTTTATACTGGTCAGGATGTGACAGGTCTGGAGTGACGCCTCAAGCACTGCGATGCCTTAGTCCGCTGCACCACTCGTGATGTCAGTATCTCTCTTTTTCAAACAAGCAATGCAGAGCTGGTTACAAATTTCAATTTCCTCCCCCAGAAAAAACATAGAACAAATATTACAACAAATATTATCTCTGAACTCAAATGTGCTGGTTGATAAAAAAAACAACTATATTTATGGGAAATAAATGTTTTGAAAAGGGTAATTTGTTCATAAATGATATTGTAAAATTGGAACGGTAGAGTCATGGAGCTATGGGAATTGAACGGGAAGGTCTGCTCAGTCTAAGAGTACAACCAATTGATTACAGCATTACCTCCAAAAGATGGAGGAGGCGGGTGGCAGCGGGAGGAGGTAGGGAACTGGTCTGTCTGCTCAATATTGATTACAGCATTACCTCCAAAAGATGGAGGAGGCGGGTGGCAGCGGGAGGAGGTAGGGAACTGGTCTGTCTGCCCAATATTAAAAGATCAAAACTGGCGGAAGGACACAAAAAAAAAATAGCATAAATAGAAAAGTATACCAGTTTCGTTTGACGACCAGGATGTTGACAACTGTGCCATACAGATTGCAAAATAGCTGGGAAAAGATTTATTCTGTACCGATTCCATGGTATGTATGTGTTGATATACAGTACAAGTCAACAGTTTGGACTCTCCGACTCATTCAAAGGGGTTTTCTTTATTTTTTTACTATTTTCTACATTGTAGAATAATAGTGAAGACATCAACACTATGAAATAACACATATGGAATCATGTAGTAACCAAAGAAAGTGTTTAAACAAATCAAAATATATTTTATATTTTTCAAAGTAGCCACCTTTTGCCTTGATGACAGCTTTGCACACTCTTGGCATTCTCTCAACCAGCTTCATGAGGTAGTCACCTGGAATGCATTTCAATTAACAGGTGTGCCTTGTTAAAAGTCAATGTGTGGAATTTCTTTCCTTCTTCATGCGTTTGAGCCAATCAGGTGTGTTGTGACCAGGTAGGGGTGGTATACAGAAGATTGCCCTATTTGGTAAAAGACCAAGTCCATATTATGGCAAGAACAGCTCAAATAAGCAAAGAGAAACGACAGTCTATCATTACTTTAAGACATGAAGGTCAGTCAATCCAAAACATTTCAAGAACTTTGAACGTTTCTTTAAGTGCAGTCGCAAAAACCATCAAGCGATGAAATTAGCTCTCATGAGGACCACCACAAGAATGGAAGACCCAGAGGATAAGTTCATTAGAGTTATCAGCTTCACAAATTGTAGCCCCCCAAAAAATACTTCTCAGAGTTCAAGTAACAGACACATCTCAAAATCAAGGAATAATTAGTCTAAGTCTGCGTCCCAAATGCCTCCCTACACCCTACTCCCTACACCCTACCCCCTACACCCTACTCCTACACCCTACTCCTACACCCTACTCCCTACTCCCTACACTCTACTCCCTACCCCCTACCCCCTACACCCTACTCCCTACACTCTACTCCCTACTCCCTACTCCCTACTCCCTACACCCTACACTCTACTCCCTACTCCCTACACCCTACCCCCTACACCCTACTCCCTACACCCTACACCCTACTCCCTACACCCTACCCCCTACACCCTACACCCTACCCCCTACACCCTACTCCCTACACCCTACTCCCTACATAGTGCACCCTATGGGCCCTGGTCTAAGGTTAAAGAAGGGAACAGGGTGCTGAGGAGTATTGTTCTCCACGAGAGTAATAAAGGCTTAGTTCACACATTTAGATCATTTAAAAAATATATATATTTATAAAATATTGTTACTCTAAATCTTTATCAGGGGGTTCTGCAGCCCACTCAGCACCCGTACTTCCCTCAGCTATGGCACTATGGAATTATTCTGAATTATTCTGAATTATTCTGAATTATGGAAGCATCTCTATTAGAGAGGAAGCTTTCAGGCAACAAGACTGGAACGTGATTTCACACAACAGCTGTAGCGTTGCCTTTTGAAAATCAGGACAAAAAAAAACACACACTGTCGACACAGACAGCGTTTCCTCTGTGCAGGAAACAGTAACAACATACTGTAAATAAATCCCATGTTTCAGGCGTTGTCACGCCCCCTGGCCATAGAGAGGGTTGTATTCTCTATTTTGGTTAGGCCAGGGTGTGACTTAGTGTGGGCATTCTATGTTCCTTTTTCTATGTTCTGTATTTTTCTAATGTTTTGGCCCAGGGTATGGTTCTCAATCAGGGACAGCTGTCTAACGTTGTCTCTGATTGGGAACCCCTTTTTTTTCCTTCCTTGTGTTGTGGGAGGTAGACTTTTGTTTAGGGCACTTAGCCTTCAGCTTCACAGGGTTTTTTTTTTGGGGGGGGGGGGTAGAGTTTATTGTTTTGTTCGACGTCGTTTCTATATAAAAGAATATTTACGCTCACCACGCTGCACCTCTCCTTCCAACCGCCGTTAAAACATCCATTTAGACAAACACTAAATCCGATGTTTCAGAATGGGACCTTTTTTTGGGTTGTTGTTTGTTGATAAAGCCGTCTACTGTTTGAGTTGAAAAGAAAATGTAGATGTCAATAATTTCACGTTGAATTCTCCTCTACATTTTTTCTTTAGATTTCATAGGAAGCCGATGAATAAGACAGAACAGCGTTAATAAGGAGTGGAGAGGGAAGAATGACTTCGTTAAATTCATCTTTTGTTTTTTAGAAAGGTTTACTCTTGAGATGAGTAACATTCTAACGTTTTGGGCCGTCTCCTAATTGGGCTGTTGCTCTCTCACAGCAGACCGGGGCTGTGTCCCGAAGGGCACCCTTAACCCCAATATAGTGCAAAACAAGTAGTGCAGTGATATAGGGGACAGGGTGTGATTTGGGATGCACACCCTGGAACATAACAGACACGCCAAGAGAAAGAGAACTAGATGACAAGATGTGAACGGAACATAACGCCCACCATCTCGCTACGCTCAGACATGTTACTTTAAACGACACGTTTTTATGAAGAGCAACAGCAATAGTCCTTTCCACAAATAAGACGTACAATTGTTTCAAAAAATGTATTTGTTTTGCATCATGCGGAGGCAGCCAGTCGTCCCCCCCCACACACACAGAGAGAGAGAGAGACAGAGAGAGAAAGACAGAGAGACAGAGTGACAGAGACAGAGACAGAGAGAGAGAAAGACAGAGAGAGAGAGAGAGAGAGAGAGAGAGACAGAGACAGAGAGAGACAGAGACAGAGAGAGAGAGTGAGACAGAGAGAGAGAGACAGAGAGAGAGAGAGAGACAGAGAGACAGAGAGACATGTTCCTTCCTCCTAACAAACTCACAAACCTCCACATTTAAAAACAACATGTTTACCTTTCATATCTCCGGTACGTGTGTGTGTATCAAATAAATTCTCCCGGAATAAAACCTTCAAAACCTCAGAACATATTTAACAATTCAGTCATTAAAACAGACTCATTCTGACGTGGAGATCGATCAATTACTTAAGTACTAAATGAACAAATGATTTGTTAAAATTGCAGAGTTTTCCAGTAATATATCCCTCTAAAGGACAGAAAGCAGAGTAGATCATGAGTCCTGCCAGTCCTTCCAGAGGCTTGATAGTCATCAATTCGTTTAGCTTTTAGTGGCTTTTTAAACTGCCATTAGCTGGAAGCACTTGTGTTTTAGTGCAGAACAATTCACTGAATATAAAGTAGAGGAGAAAGGTCAAGCAGCACAATCCTCACCTTACAAATACACGTTTCCATATGTACAATACACGTTTCCATGTCAAATACACGTTTCCATATGTACAATACACGTTTCCATATGTACAATACACGTTTCCATATGTACAATACACGTTTCCATGTACAATACACGTTTCCATGTCAAATACACGTTTCCATATGTACAATACACGTTTCCATGTCAAATACACGTTTCCATGTACAATACACGTTTCCATGTACAATACACGTTTCCATGTAAAATACACATTTCCATGTGTGAAATACACGTTTCCATATGTAAAATACACGTTTCCATGTAAAATAAACGTTTCCATGTCAAATACACGTTTCCATGTACAATACACGTTTCCATGTACAATACACTTTTCCATGTCAAATACACGTTTCCATGTACAATACACGTTTCCATGTACAATACACGTTTCCATGTACAATACACGTTTCCATGTACAATACACGTTTCCATGTAAAATACACGTTTCCATGTGTAAAATACACGTTTCCATGTGTAAAATACACGTTTCCATATGTAAAATACACGTTTCCATATGTAAAATACATGTTTCCATGTAAAATAAACGTTTCCATGTCAAATACACATTTCCATGTCAAATACACGTTTCCATGTAAAATAAACGTTTCCATGTCAAATACACGTTTCCATGTCAAATACACGTTTCCATGTCAAATACACGTTTCCATGTACAATACACGTCACCATGTAAAATACACGTTTCCATGTACAATACACGTTTCCATGTACAATACACGTTTCCATGTACAATACACGTTTCCATGTAAAATACACGTTTCCATGTGTAAAATACACGTTTCCATGTGTAAAATACACGTTTCCATATGTAAAATACACGTTTCCATATGTAAAATACATGTTTCCATGTAAAATAAACGTTTCCATGTCAAATACACATTTCCATGTCAAATACACGTTTCCATGTAAAATAAACGTTTCCATGTCAAATACACGTTTCCATGTCAAATACACGTTTCCATGTCAAATACACGTTTCCATGTACAATACACGTTTCCATGTAAAATACACGTTTCCATGTACAATACACGTTTCCATGTACAATACACGTTTCCATGTCAAATACACGTTTCCATGTCAAATACACGTTTCCATGTAAAATACACGTTTCCATGTAAAATAAACGTTTCCATGTCAAATACACGTTTCCATGTCAAATACACGTTTCCATGTCAAATACACGTTTCCATGTACAATACACGTTTCCATGTAAAATACACGTTTCCATGTACAATACACGTTTCCATGTACAATACACGTTTCCATGTACAATACACGTTTCCATGTAAAATACACGTTTCCATGTACAATACACGTTTCCATGTACAATACACGTTTCCATGTCAAATACACGTTTCCATGTCAAATACACGTTTCCATGTACAATACACGTTTCCATGTAAAATACACGTTTCCATGTACAATACACGTTTCCATGTCAAATACACGTTTCCATGTCAAATACACGTTTCCTTGTAAAATAGACGTTTCCATGGAAATAGTCGTTTCCATGTGCTTTTCCCGCAGGCCTGATATAGGATTAGCTGATCTGTCTGTGTTCTGAACCATGGCGTTACTGTGTAATGAAACGGGCCGGGGAGATTTCAGTCAGAACAAACGGGCCGATTCATTAAACCATCCCTTGGACTGACATGTTGCACAGGGCAGGGCTCTGTTGGGGCTCTCGCTCTGAGCTCATTCTGGAATAAGGTGAGGGAGGGATATGACATCGACGACGTCATGGCTACCGAGTGGCGCAGCGGTCTAAGGCACTGCATCGCATTGTTAGAGGCGTCACTACAGACCCTGGTTCGATCCCGGGCTGTATTCACAACCGGACGTGATCGGGAGTGACATAGGGCGCCGCACAATTTGCCCAGCGTCGCCCCTGGTTACGGGAAGGTTTGGCTGGTGTAGGCCGTCATTGTAAATAAGAATTTGTTCTTTAACTGATTTGCCTAGTTAAATAAAAGGTTAAATAAAAAATAAAATAGGAGAGACAGAGAACTACACATGAGAGATAAATAACTTTTTAAAGTCATGAGCTGCATGATATAAATAAGGCTATAGATTTAACATGACAGCGCTCGTCTGAACTTTGCAGTCACATCCTGATAACATATTCTGTTGTCATGCATTTTTCATAAACACATCTCTGCTTTGCATCACCTCTAAGCTCTGGAACTCTATAACTCCGACAGGCTGTCACCTCCTCGGAGGTGGAAATAGAAGAATTCGTTTAAAACGTGTTAACGTGCGCATCAAAACTAACTCAACAGCAGAGGAATCAATAGCGGTTGATAAAGTAACTTTCAGATCACTGTCTTCACAACTATTTTTACACTTCAGTAAACTTCCTGTCCTGTAACTTCATGTCCTGTAACTTCAAGTCCTTCAGTAACTTCCTGTCCTTCAGTAACTTCCTGTCCTTCAGTAAACTTCCTGTCCTTCAGTAACTTCCTGTCCTTCAGTAACTCCCTGTCCTTCAGTAACTTCCTGTCCTGTCACTTCCTGTCCTTCAGTAACTTCCTGTCCTTCAGTAACTTCCTGTCCTTCAGTAAACTTCCTGTCCTTCAGTAACTTCCTGTCCTTCAGTAACTCCCTGTCCTTCAGTAACTTCCTGTCCTGTCACTTCCTGTCCTTCAGTAACTTCCTGTCCTTCTGTCCCAGAACTCTCCACTAGGTCCAAACGGATCCCTGACAGAGGATCAACATCCTTCAGAATCCAAACTAACCAGGACCATTCTACCAGAGGATGTTCTGTGTTATATAGAGTCTCCTCTCCTCTCTGAAAGACAATGTTTTCCCAGAGGACAGAACGGGTCATATCCCACTCTGGGAGACCACAGGAGAAGCAGAATACAATATTATAGTCCTCATATAGTCCCCATCACAGCTATCATATAGTCCTCATATAGTCCCCATCACAGCTATCATATAGTCCTCATATAGTCCCCATCACAGCTATCATATAGTCCTCATATAGTCCCCATCACAGCTATCATATAGTCCTCATATAGTCCCCATCACAGCTATCATATAGTCCTCATATAGTCCCCAGCACAGCTATCATATAGTCCTCATATAGTCCCCAGGACAGCTATCATATAGTCCCCAGCACAGCTATCATATAGTCCCCATCACAGCTATCATATAGTCCTCATATAGTCCCCAGCACAGCTATCATATAGTCCTCATATAGTCCCCAGGACAGCTATCATATAGCCCTCAGCACAGCTATCATATAGTCCTCATATAGCCCCCAGCACAGCTATCATATAGTCCTCATATAGTCCCCATCACAGCTATCATATAGTCCCCATCACAGCTATCATATAGTCCTCATATAGTCCCCATCACAGCTATCATATAGTCCTCATATAGCCCCCAGCACAGCTATCATATAGTCCCCATCACAGCTATCATATAGTCCTCATATAGTCCCCAGCACAGCTATCATATAGTCCCCAACACAGCTATCATATAGTCCTCATATAGTCCCCATCACAGCTATCATATAGTCCTCATAAAGTCCCCAGCACAGCTATCATATAGTCCCCAGCACAGCTATCATATAGTCCCCAGCACAGCTATCATATAGTCCCCATCACAGCTATCATATAGTCCCCATCACAGCTATCATATAGTCCCCATCACAGCTATCATATAGTCCTCATATAGTCCCCATCACAGCTATCATATAGTCCCCATCACAGCTATCATATAGTCCTCATATAGTCCCCAGGACAGCTATCATATAGCCCCCAGCACAGCTATCATATAGTCCTCATATAGTCCCCATCACAGCTATCATATAGTCCTCATATAGTCCCCAGCACAGCTATCATATAGCCCCCAGCACAGCTATCATATAGTCCCCATCACAGCTATCATATAGTCCTCATATAGCCCCCAGCACAGCTATCATATAGTCCTCATATAGTCCCCATCACAGCTATCATATAGTCCCCAGCACAGCTATCATATAGTCCCCATCACAGCTATCATATAGTCCCCATCACAGCTATCATATAGTCCCCATCACAGCTATCATATAGTACTCATATAGTCCCCATCACAGCTATCATATAGTCCCCAGCACAGCTATCATATAGTCCTCATATAGCCCCCAGCACAGCTATCATATAGTCCTCATATAGTCCCCAGCACAGCTATCATATAGTCCCCAGCACAGCTATCATATAGTCCCCATCACAGCTATCATATAGTCCCCATCACAGCTATCATATAGTCCCCATCACAGCTATCATATAGTCCCCATCACAGCTATCATATAGTACTCATATAGTCCCCATCACAGCTATCATATAGTCCCCAGCACAGCTATCATATAGTCCTCATATAGTCCCCAGCACAGCTATCATATAGTCCCCAGCACAGCTATCATATAGCCCTCAGCACAGCTATCATATAGTCCTCATATAGCCCCCAGCACAGCTATCATATAGTCCTCATATAGTCCCC
The DNA here is from genome assembly GCF_965601325.2 of Salmo salar. Lineage (NCBI taxonomy): Eukaryota > Metazoa > Chordata > Actinopteri > Salmoniformes > Salmonidae > Salmo > Salmo salar. The sequence goes on from NC_138307.1 coordinate 40,622,386, forward strand.
AGCACAGCTATCATATAGTCCCCAGCACAGCTATCATATAGTCCTCATATAGTCCCCAGCACAGCTATCATATAGTCCTCAGCACAGCTATCATATAGTCCTCATATAGTCCCCAGCACAGCTATCATATAGTCCTCATATAGCCCCCAGCACAGCTATCATATAGTCCCCAGCACAGCTATCATATAGTCCCCAGCACAGCTATCATATAGTCCCCAGCACAGCTATCATATAGTCCCCAGCACAGCTATCATATAGTCCCCAGCACAGCTATCATATAGTCCCCAGCACAGTTACAGAACTGTAGAGAAGGGAGGTGAACCGTAGAGAAGGGAGGTGGACCGTAGAGAAGGGAGGTGAACCGTAGAGAAGGGAGGTGAACCGTAGAGAAGGGAGGTGAACCGTAGAGAAGGGAGGTGAACCGTAGAGAAGGGAGGTGAACCGTAGAGAAGGGAGGTGAACCGTAGAGAAGGGAGGTGAACCGTAGAGAACGAGCTGAGAGACAAGGCAAGAAGGGCCTTCCATGCCATCAAAAGGAACATAAAATTCGACATACCAATTAGGATCTGGCTAAAATAACTTGAATCAGTTATAGAACCCATTGCCCTTTATGGTTGTGAGGTCTGGGGTCCGCTCACCAACCAAGAATTCCCTAAATGGGACAAACACCAAATTGAGACTCTGCATGCAGAATTCTGCAAAAATATCCTCTGTGTACAACATAAAACACCAAATAATGCAGAGCAGAATTAGGACGATACCTGCTAATTATCAAAATCCAGAAAAGAGTCGTTAAATTCTACAACCATCTAAAAGGAAGCGATTCCCAAACCTTCCATAACAAAGCCATCACCTACAGAGAGATGAACCTGGAGTAGAGTCCCCTAAGCAAGCTGGACCTGGGGCTCTGTTCACAAACACAAACAGACCCCACAGAGCCCCAGGACAGCAACACAATTAGACCCCACAGAGCCCCAGGACAGCAACACAAACAGACCCCACAGAGCCCCAGGACAGCAACACCATTAGACCCCACAGAGCCCCAGGACAGCAACACAATTAGACCCAACCACATCATGAGAAAACAAAAAGATAATTACTTGACACACTGGAAAGAATTTACAAAAAAACAGAGAAAACTAGAATGTTATTTGTCCCTAAACAAAGAAAACACAGTGGCAGAATACCTGACCACTGTGACTGACCCAAACTTAAGGAAAGCTTTGACTATGTACAGACTCAGTGAGCATAGCCTTGCTATTGAGAAAGGCTGCCGTAGGCAGACCTGGCTCTCAAGAGAAGACAGGCTATGTGCAACACTGCCCACAAAATGAGGTGGAAACTGAGCTGCACTTCCTAACCTCCTGCCAAATGTATGACCATATTAGAGACACATATTTCCCTCAGATTACACAGATCCACAAAGAATTAGAAAACAAACCCAAATGTGATAAACTCCCATATCTACTGGGTGAAATACCACAGTGTGACATCACAGCAGCAAGATGTGTGACCTGTTGCTACAAGAAAAGGTCAACCAGTGAAGAACAAACACCATTGTAAATACAACCCATATTTATGTTTATTTATTTTCCCTTTTGTACTTTAACCATTTGTACATCATTACAACACTGTATATAGACATAATATGACATTTGAAATGTCTTTATTATTTTGGAACTTCTATGAGCGTCATGTTTACTGTTCATTTTTATTGTTTATTTCACTTTTGTTTATTATCTACCTCACTCGCTTTGGCAATGTTAACATATGTTTCCCCATGACAATAAAGCTCCTTGAATTGAATTTGAATTGAAGTGATAGAGTTTGATTGATAGAATTTGAATTGATAGAAGAAACACAGTGGGAGGTAGAAAGGAGAGAGAATAAGAGCCAAAGATATACAGTCCAGTGACTTTTTCCACATTTTGTTTTACGTTTCAACCTTATTTTAAAATAGATTTTCTTAATAACAAATAAAAAACTGAAATATCACATTTTACGTAAGTATTCAGACCCATTTACTCAGTACTTTGTTGAAGCACCTTTGGCAGCGATTACAGCCTTGAGTCTTCTTGGGTATGACGCTACAAGCTTGGCACACCTGTATTTGGGGAGTTTCTCCCATTCTTCTCTGCAGATCCTCTCAACATCTGTCAGGTTGGATGGGGAGCGTCGCTGCACAGCTATTTTCAGGTCTCTCCAGAGATGTTTAGATCGGGTTCAAGTCCGGGCTCTGGCTGGGCCACTCAAGGACATTCAGAGACATGAAGCCACTCCTGCCTTGTCTTGGCTGTGTGCTTAGGGTTGTTGTCCTGTTGGAAGGTGAACCTTCGCCCCAGTCTGAGGTCCTGAGCACTCTGGAGCAGGATTTCATCAAGGATCTCTCTGTTCATCTTTCCCTCGATCCTGACTAGTCTCCCAGTCCTTGCCAATTAAAAACATCCCCACAGCATGATGCTGCCACCACCATGCTTCACCGTAGGGATGGTGCCAGGTTTCCTCCAGACGTGACGCTTGGCATTCAGGCCAAAGAGTTCAATCTTGGTTTCATCAGACAAGAGAATCTTGTTCCTCATGGTCTGAGGCTCCTTTAGGTGCCTTTTGGCAAACTCCAAGCGGGCTGTCATGTGCCTTTAACTGAGGAGTGGCTTCCATCTGGCCACTCTACATTAAAGCCCTGATTGGTGGAGTGCTGCAGAGATGGTTGTCCTTCTGGAATGGGTCCTGATGGTATATATGAATATATATATAAATGAGAGAGAGACCGAGAGAGAGCGAGAGAGACCGAGAGAGAGAGACCAAGAGACCGAGAGAGAGAGCGAGAGACAGAAAGAGACAGAGAGAGACAGAGAGAGAGACAGAGAGAGAGAGAGAGACAGAGAGAGAGAGAGAGACAGAGAGAGACAGAGAGAGACAGAGAGACAGAGAGAGAGCGAGACAGAGAGAGAGCGAGACAGACAGAGAGAGAGCGAGAGAGACAGAGCGAGACAGAGACAGAGACAGAGAGAGAGAGAGAGAGCGAGAGAGAGGCAGAGACAGAGAGAGAGGCAGAGACAGAGAGAGACAGAGAGAGCAAGACACAGACAGAGAGAGAGAGACAGAGAGAGACAGACAGAGACAGAGAGAGAGAGACAGAGAGAGCAAGACAGAGACAGAGAGAGAGAGAGAGAGCGAGAGAGAGAGAGAGGCAGAGACAGAGAGAGAGGCAGAGACAGAGAGACAGAGACAGAGAGAGAGAGAGAGAGAGAGAGAGAGAGACAGAGAGAGAGAGGCAGAGACAGAGACAGAGACAGAGACAGAGAGAGAGATCTCCCCCTCTCCTCCCGCAGGGCTGAGTAACTCATCCTCTCTTCAGCTGGCTGACAGACCGCAGGAAGGGAAGGAGACACTGGCTTGTTGGGACCTGTCCTAGCTGTCACTGACACCACAGGCAGTGAGTGACTTTCAACGTTGGGGAAGCTATCTTTCCACACACAAAGCAATCCCCTTTACGATAAAGCATCTATCGCTGCATTTTGCAGACTAATGTCATTCTGAACAATGCGGTTTCTTCTCCTTTGCACAGACTCAGAGCTCAGCCCCGGCTAGAGGACGTTTTTTTTAGGAGGATCTGACGTTGTTAGATGTTAGGAGATAGGAGATGTTAGGAGATGTTAGGTGATGTTAGGAGATGTTAGATGTTAGGTGATGTTAGGAGATGTTAGGAGATGTTAGATGTTAGGAGATGTTAGGAGATGTTAGGAGATGTTAGGAGATGTTAGGAGATGTTAGATGATGTTAGGAGATGTTAGGAGATGTTAGATGTTAGGTGATGTTAGGAGATGTTAGGAGATGTTAGATGTTAGGTGATGTTAGGAGATGTTAGGAGATGTTAGGAGATGTTAGGAGATGTTAGGGGATGTTAGGTGATGTTAGGAGATGTTAGAGGATGTTAGGTGATGTTAGATGTTAGGTGATGTTAGGTGATGTTAGATGTTAGGAGATGTTAGGTGATGTTAGGAGATGTTAGGAGATGTTAGATGTTAGGAGATGTTAGGAGATGTTAGGTGATGTTAGGAGATGTTAGATGTTAGGTGATGTTAGGAGATGTTAGGAGATGTTAGGAGATGTTAGGTGATGTTAGGTGATGTTAGGAGATGTTAGGTGGTGTTAGGTGGTGTTAGGAGATGTTAGGAGATGTTAGGTGATGTTAGGTGATGTTAGGTGATGTTAGGTGATGTTAGGAGATGTTAGGTGATGTTAGGAGATGTTAGAAGATGTTAGAAGATGTTAGGAGATGTTAGGAGATGTTAGGTGATGTTAGGAGATGTTAGAAGATGTTAGGAGATGTTAGGAGATGTTAGGAGATGTTAGATGATGTTAGGAGATGTTAGATGATGTTAGGTGATGTTAGGAGATGTTAGATGTTAGGAGATGTTAGGAGATGTTAGGTGATGTTAGGAGATGTTAGAAGATGTTAGAAGATGTTAGAAGATGTTAGGAGATGTTAGGAGATGTTAGGAGATGTTAGATGATGTTAGGAGATGTTAGATGATGTTAGGTGATGTTAGGAGATGTTAGATGTTAGGAGATGTTAGGTGATGTTAGATGTTAGGAGATGTTAGGTGATGTTAGGAGATGTTAGGAGATGTTAGATGATGTTAGGTGATGTTAGGAGATGTTAGGAGATGTTAGGTGATGTTAGGAGATGTTAGATGTTAGGTGATGTTAGGAGATGTTAGATGTTAGGTGATGTTAGGAGATGTTAGGAGATGTTAGGAGATGTTAGATGTTAGGTGATGTTAGGAGATGTTAGGAGATGTTAGGAGATGTTAGGAGATGTTAGATGTTAGGAGATGTTAGGAGATGTTAGGAGATGTTAGATGTTAGGTGATGTTAGGAGATGTTAGGAGATGTTAGGAGATGTTAGGTGATGTTAGGAGATGTTAGATGTTAGGTGATGTTAGGAGATGTTAGGAGATGTTAGATGTTAGGAGATGTTAGGAGATGTTAGGTGTGACTTTACCACTAATTCAACCCAGGCAGTTGCCGACAGCAGAGAACTACATCCAGACAGACAGAGAACTACTGTTGATTATAACAAAAAATGTAATACGTCTGTAGTTAATGTTGTTTCTCAAGTCAAAGATCATTAGTGTCGGACTAAAACTTCCTCTGAAAGGAACGCTCTGTGTCTAATGTAGTGCACTATATGGGGAATAGGGTTCTATAGGGCTCTGGTCTAAAGTAGTGCACTATATAGGGAATAGGGTTCTATAGGGCCCTGGTCTAAAGTAGTGCACTATATAGGGAATAGGGTTCTATAGGGCCCTGGTCTAAAGTAGTGCACTTTATAGGGAATAGGGTTCTATAGGGCTCTGGTCTAAAGTAGTGCACTATATAGGGAATAGGGTTCCCTTTAGGTTGCATCCTAATGTCACGGTTGTCGTAGGAGGAGCGAACCAAAGTGCAGCGTGTGTGTCGTTCCACATATTTCATTGAACTGTGAAACTATGCGAGACACAAAATAAACTGAATAAACAATAAACAATAAACTCGTGACGAAGAGGTGAACAAACACGAACTCAAAAACAATCTCCCACAAACCCAGGTGGGAAAAACACCTACTTAAGTATGATCTCCAATTAGAGACAACGATGACCAGCTGCCTCTAATTGGAGATCATCCCAAACAAAACCCCCAACATAGAAATACAAAACTAGAACATAACAACATAGAAAATCTAAACTAGAAAACCCCCCCACTGTCACACCCTGACCTACTCTACCATAGAAAATAACAGCATTTTATGGTCAGGACGTGACAGTGTCGGGCTAAAACTTCCTCTGAAAGGAACACACTGTGACTCAAAGGTTGAAATTAAACCTTTAATGAACAATCTATTCTCTCCTCTCTGAATCTCTACTCTTCTCTCTGAAGATTCAGACTTCACAGTTCTTAAATAGTATGATATATATCTATTCTCTCCTCTCTGAATCTCTACTCTTCTCTCTGAAGATTCAGACTTCACAGTTCTTAAATAGTACGGTATATATATATCTATTCTCTCCTCTCTGAATCTCTACTCGTCTCTCTGAAGATTCAGACATCACAGTTCTTAAATAGTATGATATATATCTATTCTCTCCTCTCTGAATCTCTACTCGTCTCTCTGAAGATTCAGACATCACAGTTCTTAAATAGTACGGTATATATATATATTCTCTCCTCTCTGAATCTCTACTCTTCTCTCTGAAGATTCAGACTTCACAGTTCTTAAATAGTACGGTATATTTAGGACTATGTGTTAGTATTTATATTAATTCTGTGTCGGTGCTTCTTAATAATAACTAGCTATCTCACAGCCAGTCCTTCGCAGAGGGCATAGAGGGAATATCTCTGACTGTAATGTTCCCAAATGGCGAGACTGTGGAGATCTAGTTACACTGGGAGACAAGCCACGGAATTAAAAAGAAATGAGCAAAATAAAATCAATGCAGATCGCTTTCCACTGTGGTGACAAAGGACTTAACAGAGGACAACACAGGTCTACGTCTTAATTAGGAGAAATAATTAGGCAAAGAGGGGAGAAAAAAAATCCAATAACGGAACCGAGTGAACTTTAAAGTAAAAGATAAAATGCATCACTCTTGAACCTCTTGATCCGTCCCTGGTCAAACTGAGAAGGGCCTTGACTAAGAAACAGATGGTACCTCTGACAGAGCTCCTCAGAGGAGATGAGAGAACATTCCAGAAGGACAACCATCTCTGCAGCACTCCACCAATCAGGCCTTTATGGTAGAGTGGCCAGATGGAAGCCACTCCTCAGTAAAAGGCACATGACAGCCCACTTGGAGTTTGCCAAATGTCACCTAAAGGACTCTCAGACCATGAGAAACAAGATTCTCTGGTCTGATGAAACCAAGATTGAACTCTTTGGCTTGAATGCCAAGTGTCACGTCTGGAGGAAACCTGGCACCATCCCTACAGTGAAGCATGGTGGTGGAAGCGTCATGCTGTGGGGATGTTTTTCAGCGGCAGGGACTGGGAGACTAGTCAGGATCGAGGCAAAGATGAACGGTGCAAAGTACAGAGAGATCTTTGATGTAATCCTGCTCCAGAGCGCTCAGGACCTCAGACTGGGGCGAAGGTTCACCTTCCAACAGGACAACGACCCTAAGCACACAGCCAAGACAATGCAGGAGTGGCTTCGGGACAAGTCTCTGAATGTCCTTGAGAGGCCCAGCCAGAGCCCGGACTTGAACCCGATCTAACATCTCTGGAGAGACCTGAAAATAGCTGTGCAGCGACGCTCCCCATCTAACCTGACAGAGCTTGAGAGGATCTGCAGAGAAGAATGGGATAAACTCCCCAAATACAGGTGTGCCAAGCTTGTAGCGTCATACCCAAGAAGACTCAAGGCTGTAATCGCTGCCAAAGGTGCTTCAACAAAGTACTGAGTAAAGGGTCTGAATACTTATGTAAATGTGATATTTCCATGTTTAAAAAAACAACAACATTTGAACACATTTCTACATTATGGGGGTATTGTGATGTCACTATGAGGTATTGTGATGTCACTATGAGGTATTGTGATGTCACTATGAGGTATTGTGATGTCATTATGAGGTATTGTGATGTCACTATGAGGTATTGTGATGTCATTATGAGGTATTGTGATGTCACTATGAGGTATTGTGATGTCATTATGGGGTATTGTGTGTAGATTGATGAAGGGGAAAATACAATTTAATCCATTTCAGAATAAGGATGTAACGTAACAAAATGTTTCTAAAAAAGTCAAGGGGTCTGAATACATTCTGAATGCACTTTGACAATAACAACAGCAGCTTATGTTAAGTTGAAGTAACTAACAATACATTATAAACTAGCTAATGTGGCAATATAAAAGCGTGATCACGTAACGACTTTGAGGTGGTAGATAGAGTAGGACTAGGCTACGCATAACGACAGGAACCCTGTCACCCCTCTCTCTCCCCGGGGATTCCCCCACTGAGGTGAGGACATGAGCGATGACGACGCCGAGTCTGTCCTGATCCGGAGCCGAGGCCCGGTCGCCGTGAGGCCCGGTCGCCGTGAGGCCCGCATGTGACTGATGATCTGATGTCACTCAACAGCACTAACATGAATCTCCACAGACTCACGTACACACACACGCACACATGCACGCACACACACACACAGAAAACACATTCAAACACACACAGAAACCCTACACACACACAGAAAAAACGCACGCACGCACACACACACACACACACACACACACAGACACACAGAGAAAACACACACACACACACACAGAAAACACACACACGCACACGCACACGCACACACAGAAAACACACACACAATGAGAATGCCTAGCTATATACACACCTAGCTATATACACACCTAGCTATATACACACCTAGCTACATACACACCTAGCTATATACACACCTAGCTACATACACACCTAGCTATATACACACCTAGCTATATACACACCTAGCTATATACACACCTAGCTATATACACACCTAGCTATATACACACCTAGCTACATACACACCTAGCTACATACACACCTAGCTATATACACACCTAGCTATATACACACCTAGCTATATACACACCTAGCTATATACACACCTAGCTACATACACACCTAGCTATATACACACCTAGCTATATACACAACTAGCTACAATACACTGACCTAGCTATATACACACCTAGCTACATACACACCTAGCTACATACACACCTAGCTATATACACACCTAGCTATATACACACCTAGCTATATACACACCTAGCTACATACACAACTAGCTACAATACACTGACCTAGCTATATACACACCTAGCTACATACACACCTAGCTACATACACACCTAGCTATATACACACCTAGCTATATACACAACTAGCTACAATACACTGACCTAGCTATATACACACCTAGCTACATACACACCTAGCTACATACACACCTAGCTACATACACACCTAGCTACAATACACTGACCTAGCTATATACACACCTAGCTATATACACACCTAGCTATATACACACCTAGCTACATACACACCTAGCTATATACACAACTAGCTACAATACACTGACCTAGCTATATACACACCTAGCTATATACACACCTAGCTATATACACACCTAGCTATATACATACCTAGCTATAATACACACCTAGCTACATACACACCTAGCTACATACACAACTAGCTATATACACACCTAGCTACAATACACTGACCTAGTTATATACACACCTAGCTACATACACACCTAGCTACATACACACCTAGCTATAATACACACCTAGCTATATACACACCTAGCTACATACACACCTAGCTATATACACACACCTAGCTATATACACACCTAGCTATATACACACCTAGCTATATACACACCTAGCTACATACACACCTAGCTACATACACACCTAGCTACATACACACCTAGCTATATACACACCTAGCTATAATACACACCTAGCTACATACACACCTAGCTACATACACACCTAGCTACATACACACCTAGCTACATACACACCTAGCTACATACACACCTAGCTATAATACACACCTAGCTACATACACTGTTCCATGTTGACTCTAGTGGTACATAGGTCTACATGTGCATTTTGGGAAACAAACCAAGAATCATGTTTATTCTTCTGCCTACATTCCATTTCCCCTCCATATCACTACATTCCATTTCCCCTCCATATCACTACATTCCATTTCCCCTCCATATCACTACATTCCATTTCCCCTCCATATCACTACATTCCATTTCCCCTCCATATCACTACATTCCATTTCCCCTCCATATCACTACATTCCATTTCCCCTCCATATCACACTCACTCACTTCGCACTCAATTGTTTTCTGACTGCTCTCTTGAGTTGCGCAAACAAACTCTCGTTAAAACCTACAGAAACACATCCCTGTAAAAACATGAGACACACAAGGGGATTCACAAGCGATGTTCCACACTGAAAATATCCAAAAACATTAGTTTTGATAAAGACAAAAGAGCGTATTTTCATCAGGATAACGGATTGTTTCGTTTACACTCCCGACTGTCAGAGAAAGTCCGGCGCCCATGAGTACGGCTACATGTTAAACCTTGTACTGCGGGGGAGCTAAATCGGGGTCGCACAGAGTGTTTCTGGGTAATCTTAAACAAATCTACTTCGAAACGAAAGTATCCACCTCACACACAGAGTGTTTCTGGGTAATCTTAAACAAATCTACTTTGAAATGAAAAGTATCCACTTCACACACCTGGTTATGGGTTTAACGAAAAGAAGATACCTGTATGTCGAGATATCGAGTTGAAATATATGACATTTTCAGTTTGCGTCCCAATATTACACTTTATACATGTACATCACAGTAAGACTGTTGTCACGTCCTGACCAGTATAAAGGGGGTGTTTGTTATGGTAGTTTGGTCAGGACGTGGCAGGGGGGTATTTGTTAGTGTAGTTTGGTCAGGACGTGGCAGGGGGGTGTTTGTTATTGTAGTTTGGTCAGGACGTGGCAGAGGGGGTGTTTGTTATTGTAGTTTGGTCAGGACGTGGCAGGGGGGTGTTTGTTATTGTAGTTTGGTCAGGACGTGGCAGGGGGGTGTTTGTTATTGTAGTTTGGTCAGGACGTGGCAGGGGGGTGTTTGTTATTGTAGTTTGGTCAGGACGTGGCAGAGGGGGTTATTTGTTATTGTAGTTTGGTCAGGACGTGGCAGGGGGGTGTTTGTTATTGTAGTTTGGTCAGGACGTGGCAGGGGGGTGTTTGTTATTGTAGTTTGGTCAGGACGTGGCAGAGGGGGTTATTTGTTATTGTAGTTTGGTCAGGACGTGGCAGAGGGGGTGTTTGTTATTGTAGTTTGGTCAGGACGTGGCAGGGGGGTGTTTGTTATTGTAGTTTGGTCAGGACGTGGCAGAGGGGGGTGTTTGTTATTGTAGTTTGGTCAGGACGTGGCAGAGGGGGTGTTTGTTATTGTAGTTTGGTCAGGACGTAGCAGGGGGGGTGTTTGTTATTGTAGTTTGGTCAGGACGTGGCAGGGGGGTGTTTGTTATTGTAGTTTGGTCAGGACGTGGCAGGGGGGTGTTTGTTATTGTAGTTTGGTCAGGACGTGGCAGAGGGGGTTATTTGTTATTGTAGTTTGGTCAGGACGTGGCAGAGGGGGTGTTTGTTATTGTAGTTTGGTCAGGACGTGGCAGGGGGGTATTTGTTATTGTAGTTTGGTCAGTGCGTGGCAGGGGGGTTATTTGTTATTGTAGTTTGGTCAGGACGTGGCAGGGGGGTGTTTGTTATTGTAGTTTGGTCAGGACGTGGCAGGGGGGTGTTTGTTATTGTAGTTTGGTCAGGACGTGGCAGGGGGGTGTTTGTTATTGTAGTTTGGTCAGGACGTGGCAGGGGGGTTATTTGTTATTGTAGTTTGGTCAGGACGTAGCAGGGGGGGTGTTTGTTATTGTAGTTTGGTCAGGACGTGGCAGGGGGGTGTTTGTTATTGTAGTTTGGTCAGGACGTGGCAGGGGGGTGTTTGTTATTGTAGTTTGGTCAGGACGTGGCAGAGGGGGTTATTTGTTATTGTAGTTTGGTCAGGACGTGGCAGAGGGGGTGTTTGTTATTGTAGTTTGGTCAGGACGTGGCAGGGGGGTATTTGTTATTGTAGTTTGGTCAGTGCGTGGCAGGGGGGTTATTTGTTATTGTAGTTTGGTCAGGACGTGGCAGGGGGGTGTTTGTTATTGTAGTTTGGTCAGGACGTGGCAGGGGGGTGTTTGTTATTGTAGTTTGGTCAGGACGTGGCAGAGGGGGGTGTTTGTTATTGTAGTTTGGTCAGGACGTGGCAGGGGGGTGTTTGTTATTGTAGTTTGGTCAGGACGTGGCAGAGGGGGTGTTTGTTATTGTAGTTTGGTCAGGACGTGGCAGGGGGGTGTTTGTTATTGTAGTTTGGTCAGGGCGTGGCAGGGGGGTGTTTGTTATTGTAGTTTTGTCAGGACGTGGCAGGGGGGTTATTTGTTATTGTAGTTTGGTCAGGACGTGGCAGGGGGGGTGTTTGTTATTGTAGTTTTGTCAGGACGTGGCAGGGGGGTGTTTGTTATTGTAGTTTGGTCAGGACGTGGCAGGGGGATGTTTGTTATTGTAGTTTGGTCAGGACGTGGCAGGGGGGTTATTTGTTATGGTAGTTTGGTCAGGACGTGGCAGGGGGGGTGTTTGTTATTGTAGTTTGGTCAGGACGTGGCAGGGGGATGTTTGTTATTGTAGTTTGGTCAGGACGTGGCAGGGGGGTGTTTGTTATTGTAGTTTGGTCAGGACGTGGCAGAGGGGGTTATTTGTTATTGTAGTTTGGTCAGGACGTGGCAGGGGGATGTTTGTTATTGTAGTTTGGTCAGGACGTGGCAGGGGGGTGTTTGTTATTGTAGTTTGGTCAGGACGTGGCAGAGGGGGGTATTTGTTATTGTAGTTTGGTCAGGACGTGGCAGGGGGGTGTTTGTTATTGTAGTTTGGTCAGGACGTGGCAGGGGGGTTATTTGTTATTGTAGTTTGGTCAGGACGTGGCAGGGGGGGTGTTTGTTATTGTAGT
>NC_138307.1:40642500-40657500 GCF_965601325.2 Salmo salar
TCTATATATCTCTCAGAGAGATAAAACAGACTTCTGTGGAGTACAGTTATACAGATACATGACTCAGACAACTCGTTATATCTCTCAGAGAGATAAAACAGACTTCTGTGGAGTCCAGTTAGACAGATACACGACTCAGACAACTCGTTATATCTCTCAGAGAGATAAAACAGACTTCTGTGGAGTCCAGTTATACAGATACACGACTCAGACAACTCGTTATATCTCTCAGAGAGATAAAACAGACTTCTGTGGAGTCCAGTTATACAGATACACGACTCAGACAACTCTATATATCTCTCAGAGAGATAAAACAGACTTCTGTGGAGTCCAGTTAGACAGATACACGACTCAGACAACTCGTTATATCTCTCAGAGAGATAAAAACTAGACTTCTGTGGAGTCCAGTTATACAGATACACGACTCAGACAACTCTATAATATCTCTCAGAGAGATAAAACAGACTTCTGTGGAGTCCAGTTATACAGATACACGACTCAGACAACTCTATATATCTCTCAGAGAGATAAAACAGACTTCTGTGGAGTCCAGTTATACAGATACACGACTCAGACAACTCGTTATATCTCTCAGAGAGATAAAACAGACTTCTGTGGAGTCCAGTTATACAGATACACGACTCAGACAACTCTATATATCTCTCAGAGAGATAAAACAGACTTCTGTGGAGTACAGTTAGAGATACACGACTCAGACAACTCTATATATCTCTCAGAGAGATAAAACAGACTTCTGTGGAGTACAGTTTGGAGATACACGACTCAGACAACTCTATATATCTCTCAGAGAGATAAAACAGACTTCTGTGGAGTCCAGTTATACAGATACACGACTCAGACAACTCTATATATCTCTCAGATAGATAAAACAGACTTCTGTGGAGTCCAGTTATACAGATACACGACTCAGACAACTCGTTATATCTCCTCAGAGAGATAAAACAGACTTCCTGTGGAGTCCAGTTAGACAGATACACGACTCAGACAAACTCGTTATATCTCTCAGAGAGATAAAACAGACTTCTGTGGAGTCCAGTTAGACAGATACACGACTCAGACAACTCGTTATATCTCTCAGAGAGATAAAACAGACTTCTGTGGAGTCCAGTTTATACAGATACGCGACTCAGACAACTCTATATATCTCTCAGAGAGATAAAACAGACTTCTGTGGAGTACAGTTATACAGATACACGACTCAGACAACTCTAATATATCTCTCAGAGAGATAAAAACAGACTTCTGTGGAGTCCAGTTATACAGATACACGACTCAGACAACTCTATATATCTCTCAGAGAGATAAAACAGACTTCTGTGGAGTACAGTTATACAGATACACGACTCAGACAACTCGTTATATCTCTCAGAGAGATAAAAACAGACTTCTGTGAAGTCCAGTTAGACAGATACACGACTCAGACAACTCGTTATATCTCTCAGAGAGATAAAACAGACTTCTGTGGAGTCCAGTTATACAGATACACGACTCAGACAACTCGTTATATCTCTCAGAGAGATAAAACAGACTTCTGTGGAGTCCAGTTATACAGATAACACGACTCAGACAACTCTATATATCTCTCAGAGAGATAAAACAGACTTCTGTGGAGTCCCAGTTAGACAGATACACGACTCAGACAACTCGTTATATCTCTCAGAGAGATAAAACAGACTTCTGTGGAGTCCAGTTATACAGATACACGACTCAGACAACTCTATATATCTCTCAGAGAGATAAAACAGACTTCTGTGGAGTCCAGTTATACAGATACACGACTCAGACAACTCTATATATCTCTCAGAGAGATAAAACAGACTTCTGTGGAGTCCAGTTATACAGATACACGACTCAGACAACTCGTTATATCTCTCAGAGAGATAAAACAGACTTCTGTGGAGTCCAGTTATACAGATACACGACTCAGACAACTCTATATATCTCTCAGAGAGATAAAACAGACTTCTGTGGAGTACAGTTAGAGATACATGTCTCAGACAACTCTATATATCTCTCAGAGAGATAAAACAGACTTCTGTGGAGTCCAGTTATACAGATACACGACTCAGACAACTCTATATATCTCTCAGAGAGATAAAACAGACTTCTGTGGAGTACAGTTATACAGATACACGACTCAGACAACTCGTTATATCTCTCAGAGAGATAAAACAGACTTCTGTGGAGTCCAGTTAGACAGATACACGACTCAGACAACTCGTTATATCTCTCAGAGAGATAAAACAGACTTCTGTGGAGTCCAGTTATACAGATACACGACTCAGACAACTCTATATATCTCTCAGAGAGATAAAACAGACTTCTGTGGAGTCCAGTTATACAGATACACGACTCAGACAACTCTATATATCTCTCAGAGAGATAAAACAGACTTCTGTGGAGTCCAGTTATACAGATACACGACTCAGACAACTCGTTATATCTCTCAGAGAGATAAAACAGACTTCTGTGGAGTCCAGTTATACAGATACACGACTCAGACAACTCTATATATCTCTCAGAGAGATAAAACAGACTTCTGTGGAGTACAGTTAGAGATACACGACTCAGACAACTCTATATATCTCTCAGAGAGATAAAACAGACTTCTGTGGAGTCCAGTTATACAGATACACGACTCAGACAACTCTATATATCTCTCAGAGAGATAAAACAGACTTCTGTGGAGTCCAGTTAGACAGATACACGACTCAGACAACTCGTTATATCTCTCAGAGAGATAAAACAGGCTTCTGTGGAGTACAGTTAGAGATACACGACTCAGACAACTCTATATATCTCTCAGAGAGATAAAACAGACTTCTGTGGAGTCCAGTTATACAGATACACGACTCAGACAACTCTATATATCTCTCAGAGAGATAAAACAGACTTCTGTGGAGTCCAGTTATACAGATACACGACTCAGACAACTCGTTATATCTCTCAGAGAGATAAAACAGACTTCTGTGGAGTCCAGTTAGACAGATACACGACTCAGACAACTCGTTATATCTCTCAGAGAGATAAAACAGACTTCTGTGGAGTCCAGTTATACAGATACACGACTCAGACAACTCGTTATATCTCTCAGAGAGATAAAACAGACTTCTGTGGAGTCCAGTTATACAGATACACGACTCAGACAACTCTATATATCTCTCAGAGAGATAAAACAGACTTCTGTGGAGTCCAGTTAGACAGATACACGACTCAGACAACTCTATATATCTCTCAGAGAGATAAAACAGACTTCTGTGGAGTCCAGTTATACAGATACACGACTCAGACAACTCGTTATATCTCTCAGAGAGATAAAACAGACTTCTGTGGAGTCCAGTTAGACAGATACACGACTCAGACAACTCGTTATATCTCTCAGAGAGATAAAACAGACTTCTGTGGAGTCCAGTTAGACAGATACACGACTCAGACAACTCGTTATAATCTCTCAGAGAGATAAAACAGACTTCTGTGGAGTCCAGTTATACAGATACGACGACTCAGACAACTCTATATATCTCTCAGAGAGATAAAACAGACTTCTGTGGAGTACAGTTATACAGATACACGACTCAGACAACTCTATATATCTCTCAGAGAGATAAAACAGACTTCTGTGGAGTCCAGTTATACAGATACACGACTCAGACAACTCTATATATCTCTCAGAGAGATAAAACAGACTTCTGTGGAGTACAGTTATACAGATACACGACTCAGACAACTCGTTATATCTCTCAGAGAGATAAAACAGACTTCTGTGAAGTCCAGTTAGACAGATACACGACTCAGACAACTCGTTATATCTCTCAGAGAGATAAAACAGACTTCTGTGGAGTCCAGTTATACAGATACACGACTCAGACAACTCTATATATCTCTCAGAGAGATAAAACAGACTTCTGTGGAGTCCAGTTAGACAGATACACGACTCAGACAACTCGTTATATCTCTCAGAGAGATAAAACAGACTTCTGTGGAGTCCAGTTATACAGATACACGACTCAGACAACTCTATATATCTCTCAGAGAGATAAAACAGACTTCTGTGGAGTCCAGTTATACAGATACACGACTCAGACAACTCGTTATATCTCTCAGAGAGATAAAACAGACTTCTGTGGAGTCCAGTTATACAGATACACGACTCAGACAACTCGTTATATCTCTCAGAGAGATAAAACAGACTTCTGTGGAGTCCAGTTATACAGATACACGACTCAGACAACTCTATATATCTCTCAGAGAGATAAAACAGACTTCTGTGGAGTACAGTTAGAGATACACGACTCAGACAACTCTATATATCTCTCAGAGAGATAAAACAGACTTCTGTGGAGTCCAGTTATACAGATACACGACTCAGACAACTCTATATATCTCTCAGAGAGATAAAACAGACTTCTGTGGAGTCCAGTTATACAGATACACGACTCAGACAACTCGTTATATCTCTCAGAGAGATAAAACAGACTTCTGTGGAGTCCAGTTAGACAGATACACGACTCAGACAACTCGTTATATCTCTCAGAGAGATAAAACAGACTTCTGTGGAGTCCAGTTATACAGATACACGACTCAGACAACTCGTTATATCTCTCAGAGAGATAAAACAGACTTCTGTGGAGTCCAGTTATACAGATACACGACTCAGACAACTCTATATATCTCTCAGAGAGATAAAACAGACTTCTGTGGAGTCCAGTTAGACAGATACACGACTCAGACAACTCGTTATATCTCTCAGAGAGATAAAACAGACTTCTGTGGAGTCCAGTTATACAGATACACGACTCAGACAACTCTATATATCTCTCAGAGAGATAAAACAGACTTCTGTGGAGTCCAGTTATACAGATACACGACTCAGACAACTCGTTATATCTCTCAGAGAGATAAAACAGACTTCTGTGGAGTCCAGTTATACAGATACACGACTCAGACAACTCTATATATCTCTCAGAGAGATAAAACAGACTTCTGTGGAGTCCAGTTAGACAGATACACGACTCAGACAACTCGTTATATCTCTCAGAGAGATAAAACAGACTTCTGTGGAGTACAGTTAGAGATACACGACTCAGACAACTCTATATATCTCTCAGAGAGATAAAACAGACTTCTGTGGAGTCCAGTTATACAGATACACGACTCAGACAACTCTATATATCTCTCAGAGAGATAAAACAGACTTCTGTGGAGTCCAGTTATACAGATACACGACTCAGACAACTCGTTATATCTCTCAGAGAGATAAAACAGACTTCTGTGGAGTCCAGTTAGACAGATACACGACTCAGACAACTCGTTATATCTCTCAGAGAGATAAAACAGACTTCTGTGGAGTCCAGTTATACAGATACACGACTCAGACAACTCGTTATATCTCTCAGAGAGATAAAACAGACTTCTGTGGAGTCCAGTTATACAGATACACGACTCAGACAACTCTATATATCTCTCAGAGAGATAAAACAGACTTCTGTGGAGTCCAGTTAGACAGATACACGACTCAGACAACTCGTTATATCTCTCAGAGAGATAAAACAGACTTCTGTGGAGTCCAGTTATACAGATACACGACTCAGACAACTCTATATATCTCTCAGAGAGATAAAACAGACTTCTGTGGAGTCCAGTTATACAGATACACGACTCAGACAACTCTATATATCTCTCAGAGAGATAAAACAGACTTCTGTGGAGTCCAGTTATACAGATACACGACTCAGACAACTCCTTATATCTCTCAGAGAGATAAAACAGACTTCTGTGGAGTACAGTTAGAAGATACACGACTCAGACAACTCTATATATCTCTCAGAGAGATAAAACAGACTTCTGTGGAGTACAGTTAGAGATACACGACTCAGACAACTCTATATATCTCTCAGAGAGATAAAACAGACTTCTGTGGAGTCCAGTTATACAGATACACGACTCAGACAACTCTATATATCTCTCAGAGAGATAAAACAGACTTCTGTGGAGTCCAGTTATACAGATACACGACTCAGACAACTCGTTATATCTCTCAGAGAGATAAAACAGACTTCTGTGGAGTCCAGTTAGACAGATACACGACTCAGACAACTCGTTATATCTCTCAGAGAGATAAAACAGACTTCTGTGGAGTCCAGTTAGACAGATACACGACTCAGACAACTCGTTATATCTCTCAGAGAGATAAAACAGACTTCTGTGGAGTCCAGTTATACAGATACACGACTCAGACAACTCTATATATCTCTCAGAGAGATAAAACAGACTTCTGTGGAGTACAGTTAGAGATACACGACTCAGACAACTCTATATATCTCTCAGAGAGATAAAACAGACTTCTGTGGAGTCCAGTTATACAGATACACGACTCAGACAACTCTATATATCTCTCAGAGAGATAAAACAGACTTCTGTGGAGTACAGTTATAAAGATACACGACTCAGACAACTCGTTATATCTCTCAGAGAGATAAAACAGACTTCTGTGGAGTCCAGTTAGACAGATACACGACTCAGACAACTCGTTATATCTATCAGAGAGATAAAACAGACTTCTGTGGAGTCCAGTTATACAGATACACGACTCAGACAACTCGTTATATCTCTCAGAGAGATAAAACAGACTTCTGTGGAGTCCAGTTATACAGATACACGACTCAGACAACTCTATATATCTCTCAGAGAGATAAAACAGACTTCTGTGGAGTCCAGTTAGACAGATACACGACTCAGACAACTCGTTATATCTCTCAGAGAGATAAAACAGACTTCTGTGGAGTCCAGTTATACAGATACACGACTCAGACAACTCTATATATCTCTCAGAGAGTCAAAACAGACTTCTGTGGAGTCCAGTTATACAGATACACGACTCAGACAACTCTATATATCTCTCAGAGAGATAAAACAGACTTCTGTGGAGTCCAGTTATACAGATACACGACTCAGACAACTCGTTATATCTCTCAGAGAGATAAAACAGACTTCTGTGGAGTACAGTTAGAGATACACGACTCAGACAACTCTATATATCTCTCAGAGAGATAAAACAGACTTCTGTGGAGTACAGTTAGACAGATACACGACTCAGACAACTCTATATATCTCTCAGAGAGATAAAACAGACTTCTGTGGAGTCCAGTTATACAGATACACGACTCAGACAACTCTATATATCTCTCAGAGAGATAAAACAGACTTCTGTGGAGTCCAGTTATACAGATACACGACTCAGACAACTCTATATATCTCTCAGAGAGATAAAACAGACTTCTGTGGAGTCCAGTTAGACAGATACACGACTCAGACAACTCTATATATCTCTCAGAGAGATAAAACAGACTTCTGTGGAGTCCAGTTATACAGATACACGACTCAGACAACTCTATATATCTCTCAGAGAGATAAAACAGACTTCTGTGGAGTCCAGTTATACAGATACACGACTCAGACAACTCTATATATCTCTCAGAGAGATAAAACAGACTTCTGTGGAGTCCAGTTATACAGATACACGACTCAGACAACTCTATATATCTCTCAGAGAGATAAAACAGACTTCTGTGGAGTCCAGTTATACAGATACACGACTCAGACAACTCTATATATCTCTCAGAGAGATAAAACAGACTTCTGTGGAGTCCAGTTATACAGATACACGACTCAGACAACTCGTATATATCTCTCAGAGAGATAAAACAGACTTCTGTGGAGTCCAGTTATACAGATACACGACTCAGACAACTCTATATATCTCTCAGAGAGATAAAACAGACTTCTGTGGAGTCCAGTTATACAGATACACGACTCAGACAACTCTATATATCTCTCAGAGATAAAACAGACTTCTGTGGAGTCCAGTTAGACAGATACACGACTCAGACAACACGTTATATCTCTCAGAGAGATAAAACAGACTTCTGTGGAGTCCAGTTATACAGATACACGACTCAGACAACTCTATATATCTCTCAGAGAGATAAAACAGACTTCTGTGGAGTCCAGTTAGACAGATACACGACTCAGACAACTCTATATATCTCTCAGAGAGATAAAACAGACTTCTGTGGAGTCCAGTTATACAGATACACGACTCAGACAACTCTATATATCTCTCAGAGAGATAAAACAGACTTCTGTGGAGTACAGTTAGAGATACACGACTCAGACAACTCTATATATCTCTCAGAGAGATAAAACAGACTTCTGTGGAGTCCAGTTATACAGATACACGACTCAGACAACTCTATATATCTCTCAGAGAGATAAAACAGACTTCTGTGGAGTCCAGTTATACAGATACACGACTCAGACAACTCTATATATCTCTCAGAGAGATAAAACAGACTTCTGTGGAGTACAGTTAGAGATACACGACTCAGACAACTCTATATATCTCTCAGAGAGATAAAACAGACTTCTGTGGAGTCCAGTTATACAGATACACGACTCAGACAACTCTATATATCTCTCAGAGAGATAAAACAGACTTCTGTGGAGTCCAGTTATACAGATACACGACTCAGACAACTCTATATATCTCTCAGAGAGATAAAACAGACTTCTGTGGAGTCCAGTTATACAGATACACGACTCAGACAACTCTATATATCTCTCAGAGAGATAAAACAGACTTCTGTGGAGTCCAGTTAGACAGATACACGACTCAGACAACTCTATATATCTCTCAGAGAGATAAAACAGACTTCTGTGGAGTCCAGTTAGACAGATACACGACTCAGACAACTCGTTATATCTCTCAGAGAGATAAAACAGACTTCTGTGGAGTACAGTTAGAGATACACGACTCAGACAACTCTATATATCTCTCAGAGAGATAAAACAGACTTCTGTGGAGTCCAGTTATACAGATACACGACTCAGACAACTCTATATATCTCTCAGAGAGATAAAACAGACTTCTGTGGAGTCCAGTTATACAGATACACGACTCAGACAACTCGTTATATCTCTCAGAGAGATAAAACAGACTTCTGTGGAGTCCAGTTATACAGATACACGACTCAGACAACTCTATATATCTCTCAGAGAGATAAAACAGACTTCTGTGGAGTACAGTTAGAGATACACGACTCAGACAACTCTATATATCTCTCAGAGAGATAAAACAGACTTCTGTGGAGTCCAGTTATACAGATACACGACTCAGACAACTCTATATATCTCTCAGAGAGATAAAACAGACTTCTGTGGAGTACAGTTATACAGATACACGACTCAGACAACTCGTTATATCTCTCAGAGAGATAAAACAGACTTCTGTGGAGTCCAGTTAGACAGATACACGACTCAGACAACTCGTTATATCTCTCAGAGAGATAAAACAGACTTCTGTGGAGTCCAGTTATACAGATACACGACTCAGACAACTCGTTATATCTCTCAGAGAGATAAAACAGACTTCTGTGGAGTCCAGTTATACAGATACACGACTCAGACAACTCTATATATCTCTCAGAGAGATAAAACAGACTTCTGTGGAGTCCAGTTAGACAGATACACGACTCAGACAACTCGTTATATCTCTCAGAGAGATAAAACAGACTTCTGTGGAGTCCAGTTATACAGATACACGACTCAGACAACTCTATATATCTCTCAGAGAGATAAAACAGACTTCTGTGGAGTCCAGTTATACAGATACACGACTCAGACAACTCTATATATCTCTCAGAGAGATAAAACAGACTTCTGTGGAGTCCAGTTATACAGATACACGACTCAGACAACTCGTTATATCTCTCAGAGAGATAAAACAGACTTCTGTGGAGTCCAGTTATACAGATACACGACTCAGACAACTCTATATATCTCTCAGAGAGATAAAACAGACTTCTGTGGAGTACAGTTAGAGATACACGACTCAGACAACTCTATATATCTCTCAGAGAGATAAAACAGACTTCTGTGGAGTCCAGTTATACAGATACACGACTCAGACAACTCTATATATCTCTCAGAGAGATAAAACAGACTTCTGTGGAGTCCAGTTATACAGATACACGACTCAGACAACTCTATATATCTCTCAGAGAGATAAAACAGACTTCTGTGGAGTCCAGTTATACAGATACACGACTCAGACAACTCGTTATATCTCTCAGAGAGATAAAACAGACTTCTGTGGAGTCCAGTTATACAGATACACGACTCAGACAACTCTATATATCTCTCAGAGAGATAAAACAGACTTCTGTGGAGTACAGTTAGAGATACACGACTCAGACAACTTTATATATCTCTCAGAGAGATAAAACAGACTTCTGTGGAGTACAGTTAGACAGATACACGACTCAGACAACTCTATATATCTCTCAGAGAGATAAAACAGACTTCTGTGGAGTCCAGTTATACAGATACACGACTCAGACAACTCTATATATCTCTCAGAGAGATAAAACAGACTTCTGTGGAGTCCAGTTATACAGATACACGACTCAGACAACTCTATATATCTCTCAGAGAGATAAAACAGACTTCTGTGGAGTCCAGTTAGACAGATACACGACTCAGACAACTCTATATATCTCTCAGAGAGATAAAACAGACTTCTGTGGAGTCCAGTTATACAGATACACGACTCAGACAACTCTATATATCTCTCAGAGAGATAAAACAGACTTCTGTGGAGTCCAGTTATACAGATACACGACTCAGACAACTCTATATATCTCTCAGAGAGATAAAACAGACTTCTGTGGAGTCCAGTTATACAGATACACGACTCAGACAACTCTATATATCTCTCAGAGAGATAAAACAGACTTCTGTGGAGTCCAGTTATACAGATACACGACTCAGACAACTCTATATATCTCTCAGAGAGATAAAACAGACTTCTGTGGAGTCCAGTTATACAGATACACGACTCAGACAACTCGTTATATATCTCTCAGAGAGATAAAACAGACTTCTGTGGAGTACAGTTATACAGATACACGACTCAGACAACTCGTTATATCTCTCAGAGAGATAAAACAGACTTCTGTGGAGTCCAGTTATACAGATACACGACTCAGACAACTCTATATATCTCTCAGAGAGATAAAACAGACTTCTGTGGAGTCCAGTTATACAGATACACGACTCAGACAACTCTATATATCTCTCAGAGAGATAAAACAGACTTCTGTGGAGTACAGTTAGAGATACACGACTCAGACAACTCTATATATCTCTCAGAGAGATAAAACAGACTTCTGTGGAGTCCAGTTAGACAGATACACGACTCAGACAACTCGTTATATCTCTCAGAGAGATAAAACAGACTTCTGTGGAGTCCAGTTATACAGATACACGACTCAGACAACTCTATATATCTCTCAGAGAGATAAAACAGACTTCTGTGGAGTCCAGTTATACAGATACACGACTCAGACAACTCTATATATCTCTCAGAGAGATAAAACAGACTTCTGTGGAGTCCAGTTATACAGATACACGACTCAGACAACTCGTTATATCTCTCAGAGAGATAAAACAGACTTCTGTGGAGTCCAGTTATACAGATACACGACTCAGACAACTCTATATATCTCTCAGAGAGATAAAACAGACTTCTGTGGAGTCCAGTTAGACAGATACACGACTCAGACAACTCGTTATATATCTCTCAGAGAGATAAAACATTTAGCTGGAGTCTTTTATTAGTTCTGTTGGTCTCTTTGATTTTTAAATCAGGTACCTTGTCTCTCTCCTCTCCACCCACCGCCCCTGGTTGAGTAAAGCTACACGCGCGTGTGTGTGTGTGTGTGTGTGTGTGTGTGTGTGTGTGTGTGTGTGTGTGTGTGTGTGTGTGTGTGTGTGTGTGTGTGTGTGTGTGTGTGTGTGCAGCAGCAGCAGCTGGCTGGGATCAAACACCTCCTCTCTGACACGTACACGGGTTTCAGTGACATCAGAGTGTCTCATGAAGGCTTTGAAGACAGAACGCTGCTGTTTTCATCACGAGATGGCACCGTTCAGATCTGTGTGTGTGTGTGTGTGTGTGTGTGTGTGTGTGTGTGTGTGTGTGTGTGTGTGGGGGGGGGGGGTGTGTGTGTGTGTGTGTGTGTGTGTGTGTGTGTGTGTGTGTGTGTGTGTGTGTGTGTGTGTGTGTGTGTGTGTGTGTGTGTGTGTGTCTTGTCTCAGATCTTGATGTCATAACCCCAACAGGAGCGTGATTCAAATCAGTGATTTGAGAAACAAAAAAACCCAGATTCATTTAGCGGCAGAAAACATCTCATCTGTTTCCCTCCTTTGAAGAAAAGAGCTGATCAGCCATTACATCTAATCTCTCCGGAATATTCCATCGCCATGCAGTCGTCCCCTAATTACCATCTAATCTCTCCGGAATATTCCATCGCCATGCAGTCGTCCCCTAACTGTGATGTGTCCTTTCATTATGTACACCCTGTTTGAAGTACTGGTATGTCGTTTTAAAGTACTGGTATGTTGTTTTGAAGTACTGGTATGTCGTTTTGAAGTACTGGTATGACGTTTTGAAGTACTGGTATGTCGTTTTGAAGTACTGGTATGTCGTTCCTTTACTCCGGGAGAAAACCATTCACCAGATCGACATTGTGTTTTGGTAATAAGATCAATTTCATGACTTATAAAAAAATGTCTTATGTTTTCACAGTGTGTAAAGACTGTAGTGGATTACAATATTTAAATCCAACATTTAAATGGGAAATCAACGTCAGAGAAAATTTAAAAGATTTATGTTTTATGCCTCAATAGCGTTGAATATTATTTCACTGTATAGTGCACTACTTTAGACCAGGGCCCTATATAGTGCACTACTTTAGACCAGGGCCCTATAGAACCCTATTCACTATATAGTGCACTACTTTAGACCAGAGCCCTATAGAACCCTATTCCCTATATATAGTGCACTACTTTAGACCAGGGCCCAATAGAACCCTATTCCCTATATAGTGCACTACTTTAGACCAGGGCCCTATAGAACCCTATTCCCTATATAGTGCACTACTTTAGACCAGGGCCCTATAGAACCCTATTCCCTATATATAGTGCACTACTTTAGACCAGGGCCCAATAGAACCCTATTCCCTATATAGTGCACTACTTTAGACCAGGGCCCTATAGAACCCTATTCCCTATATAGAGAACTACTTTAGACCAGGGCCCTATAGAACCCTATTCCCTATATAGTGCACTACTTTAGACCAGGGCCCAATAGAACCCTATTCCCTATGTAGTGCACTACTTTAGACCAGAGCCCTATAGAACCCTATTCCCTATATATAGTGCACTACTTTAGACCAGGGCCCTATAGAACCCTATTCCCTATATATAGTGCACTACTTTAGACCAGAGCTCTGAGTACATAATCCCAGCCTGAAAGGGGAGTCAGACTGGATTAGATATTTCATTATAAATACATACTGAATTATAAATACATACTGAATTATACATTAGAGGGAAATATTTCCTGCTGACAACATCAACATCCTCTACTGATAAAGTCCAATAAATATCACTCGTCAACATGAGACGACTCTATATTAATTAAGAGATGCCCAGCGATTGGTTGAGCTGCTCAACCGAATAAGGACGTGTGTATGGACAATATTCAGCATTAGAATATATATTGTCACGGGCGTCGTACGGATCGGAGCAAAACGCAGCGGGAGTCTAATATACTCATCTTCTTTTTATTCGGCAGAAAGAAGGAAAAACAAAACAAACGTATACAACAAAACGACGACGATAAACAGTCCTGTCAGGCTCACAGCTAAACAGGAAATAACTACCCACCAAAATCCCATAGAAAAAACACCCCTCTTAAATAGGACCTTCAATTAGAAGCAACGAGGAGCAGCTGCTTCCAATTGAAGGTCAAACCCAACAAAACACCACATAGAAATAGACATACTAGAACTAACATAGAAATAGACATACTAGAACATAAACCCAACAAACACCCCCCTGCCACGTCCTGACCAAACTACAATAACAAACACCCCCCTGCCACGCCCTGACCATACTACAATAACAAACACCCCCCTGCCACGTCCTGACCATACTACAATAACAAACACCCCCCTGCCACGTCCTGACCAAACTACCATAACAAATAACCCCCTGCCACGTCCTGACCAAACTACAATAACAAACACCCCCCCTGCCACGTCCTGACCAAACTACACTAACAAATACCCCCCTGCCACGTCCTGACCAAACTACAATAACAAATAACCCCCTCTGCCACGTCCTGACCAAACTACAATAACAAACACCCCCCCTGCCACGTCCTGACCAAACTACACTAACAAATACCCCCCTGCCACGTCCTGACCAAACTACAATAACAAACACCCCCTCTGCCACGTCCTGACCAAACTACAATAACAAACACCCCCCTGCCACGTCCTGACCAAACTACAATAACAAACACCCCCCTGCCACGTCCTGACCAAACTACACTAACAAATACCCCCCTGCCACGTCCTGACCAAACTACAATAACAAACACCCCCTCTGCCACGTCCTGACCAAACTACAATAACAAACACCCCCCTGCCACGTCCTGACCAAACTACAATAACAAATAACCCCTTTATACTGGTCAGGATGTGACACAGACCCTACACAATCATTAGCTGTCACTACAGTACACAATAAATTCAGACATTTCATGGTGAGTGGGCCCAGAATACATTATAAAAGAAACAGCCAGCTAATACAGGAAGTACTGTACCTCTTACACAGTACAACACAGCCAGCTAATACAGGAAGTACTGTACCTCATACACAGTACAACACAGCCAGCTAATACAGGAAGTACTGTACCTCATACACAGTACAACACAGCCAGCTAATACAGGAAGTACTGCAGCTCATACACAGTATAACACAGCCAGCTAATACAGGAAGTACTGCACCTCATACACAGTACAACACAGCCAGCTAATACAGGAAGTACTGCAGCTCATACACAGTACAACACAG